>NC_092474.1:16395850-16570850 GCF_047495875.1 Pithys albifrons albifrons | reverse complement strand
GCGTTAGGGTTAGGGTTACGGTTAGGGTTACGGTTAAGGTTAGGGTTAAGGTTGGGTTAGGTTTAGGGTTTGGGACACCCACAGTTTACAGTAAGTACTAGGGTTAGGGTTAGGGTTAGGGTTAGGGTTAGGGTTAGGGTTAGGGTTAGGGTTAGGGTTAGGGTTTGGGACCCCCAAAGTTTACAGTAAGCACTACGCTTAGGGTTAGGGTTTGTGTTAGGGTTAGGATTAGGGTTAGGGTTAGGGTTTTGGGTTAGGGTTAGGGTTAGGGTTAGGGTTAGGGTTACGGTTAGGGTTAGGGTTAGGGTTAGGGTTAGGATTAGGGATAGGGTTAGAGTTAGGGTTAGGGTTTGGAACCCTCACAGTTTACAGTAAGCACTAGGGTTAGGGTTCGGGTTAGAGTTAGGGTTAGGGTTAGGGTTAGGGTTTGGGACCCCAATAGTTTACAGTAAGCACTAGGGTTAGGGCTGGGTTAGGGTTAGGGTTGTGGTTAGGGTTAGGGTTAGGGTTAGGGTTAGGGTTAGGGTTAGGGTTAGGGTTAGGGTTAGGGTTAGGGTTTGGGACCCCCACAGTTTACAGTAAGCACTAGGGTTAGGGTTAGGGTTAGGGTTAGGGTTAGGGTTAGGGTTAGGGTTAGGTTTAGGGTTAGGGTTTCGGTTAGGGTTACGGTTAGGGTTAGGGTTAGGCTTAGGGTTAGGGTTTGGGACACCCACAGTTTACAGTAAGTACTAGGGTTAGGGTTAGGGTTAGGGTTAGGGTTAGGGTTAAGGTTAGGCATAGGGTTAGGGTTTGGGACCCCCACAGTTTACAGTAAGCATTAGGGGTAGGGTTAAGATTAGGGTTAGGGTTAGGGTTAGGGTTAGGATTAGGGTTAGGGTTAGGGTTGGGGTTAGGGTTAGGGTTAGGGTTAGGGACCCCCACAGTTTACAGTAAGCACTAGGGTCAGGGTCAGGGTTAGGGTTAGGGTTAGGGTTACGGTTACGGTTACGGTTAGGGTTACGGTTAGGGTTAGGGTTAGGGTTTGGGACCCCCACAGTTTACAGAAAGCATTAGGGTTAGGGTTAGGGTTAGGGTTAGGGTTAGGGTTAGGGTTAGGGTTAGGGTTAGGGTTAGGGTTAGGGTTAGGGTTAGGGTTAGGGTTAGGGTTAAGATTAGGCTTAGGGATAGGGTTTGCAACCCCCACAGTTTACAGTAAGCACTAGGGTTAGGGTTAGGGTTAGGGTTAGGGTTAGGGTTAGGGTTAGGGTTTCAGACCCCCACTGTTTACAGTAAGCACTACGGTTAGGGTTAGGGTTTGGGTTAGGGTTAGGATTAGGGTTAGGGTTAGGGTTTAGGGTTAGGGTTAGGGTTAGGGTTAGGGTTAGGGTTAGGGATAGGGTTAGAGTTAGGGTTAGGGTTTGGAACCCCCACAGTTTACAGTAAGCACTAGGGTTAGGGTTCGGGTTAGAGTTAGGGTTAGGGTTAGGGTTAGGGTTTGGGACTCCAATAGTTTACAGTAAGCACTAGGGTTAGGGCTGGGTTAGGGTTAGGGTTGTGGTTAGGGTTAGGGTTAAGGTTAGGGTTAGGGTTAGGGTTTGGGACCCCCACAGTTTGCAGTAAGCACTAGGGTTAGGGTTAGGGTTAGGGTTAGGGTTAGGGTTAGGTATAGGGTTAGGGTTAGGGTTAGTGATAGGGTTAGGGTTAAGGTTAGTGATAGGGTTAGAGTTAGGGTTAGGGTTTGGAACCCCCACAGTTTAAAGTAAGCACTCCGGTTAGGGTTAGGGTTAGGGTTAGGGTTAGGGTTAGGGTTAGGGTTAGGGTTAGGGTTAGGGTTAGGGTTAGGGTTTGGTACCCCCACAGTTTACAGTAAGCACTAGGGTTAGGGTTAGGGTTAGGGTTAGGGTTAGGGTTAGGGTTAGGGTTAGGGTTAGGGTTAGGGTTAGGGTTAGGGTTAGGGTTTGGCTTTGGGACACCCACAGTTTACAGTATGTACTAGGGTTAGGGTTAGGGTTAGGGTTAGGGTTAGGGTTAGGGTTAGGGTTAGGGTTAGGGTTAGGGTTAGTTTTAGGGTTAGTGTTAGTCTTAGGCTTAGGCTTAGTCTTAGGCTTAGGCTTAGGCTTAGGCTTAAGGTTATGCTTAGAGTTATGCATAGCTTAAGTGTTAGGGCAGCGCTGGGGTAAGGGTTAGTGTTAAGTTCCCTTTTGGACTCTTCTGCATCCTTTTTGCATCTCCTTTTATTCTCTTGGACCTTCTGATTCCACCTGAACCAACTTGGACACTTCTAGACCCCCCTGAATGTTTCACTTGGTAGCAGAGCAAAGTTGCACTTTGCTAGGTGAGCTTCCCCTAATGAAGAACTGTGTTTTTCACGGAGAAAGAAAGCTCCAGGTCTGAAATGAAGATGGACAAAGATTTCTCTCAGGGAAAAGGTGCCAAGATACAAAAGGATTGCTCCTTTTGTAGTGTTAATTGGGCCCCATCATTGGCACCTGTGACCAGAAAGATCTGAACTTTCATCTTGATGCAAACCTCAATCGTTTTAGGCATGTAAGGGCCTTTTTCCATCCCGGAATTGCAGATGGGCCAAGATTTCTGCCAGGGAAAACGAGCAGGAGAGAAAGTAATTTTTCCTTTTCTAAGGTTAATGGGACCCTATCATTGGCACCTGAGAGCCTGATGCATATGATTCACGTTCCAAAGCCATAAGAAATATGTGTCCTCATGCCTTCTCTCTGGCAGGAATCAACTGTGTCACATTTTAGTAGATCATGGGACTATTACTTGCACTTTGAGAGATGAACTTCTCAAAAGGAACAACTGTGCTTTTTCCACAAAAAAGAATACTCCAGGCCTGGATTCTCAGATGCATATGATTCATTTTTCCAAAGCCATAACAAATGTGATTGCTGATGCCTTCTCTCTGACAGGAATCAATACTTTCACTTTTGGCACAGCATGGGACTGTAAACTGCATTTTGCGAGATGATCTTCCTCTAACGAACAAGTGTGCTTTTAACAAAAAAAGAAAGCTCCATTCCGATATTCTCTGATGCATATTATTCGCTTTCCAAAGCCTTAAGAAATGTGTATCCCAATGCCTTCTCTCTGGCAGGAATCAACTATGTCACATTGTAGCAGATCATGGCACTCTTGGTTGCACTTTGCGAGATGAGCTTCTCTAAGGAACCAGTGTGATTTTCACCGAGAAAGCAAGCTCTAGCTCTGGATTGTTAGATGCATATGATTCACTTTCCAATCCAGAAGAAATGTCGGTCCTGATGCCTTCTGTCTGGCAGGAATAAACTCTTTCAAATTTAGCAGAGCATGGAACTGTTAACAGCACTGTTCGAGATGAACTTCCTATAAGGAGCAACGGTGCTTTTCCCAGAGTAAGAAAGCTCCAGGCATGGATTATCTGATGCATATGATTCACTTTCAAAAGCCGTTAGAAATGAGTGCCCTAATGTATTCTCTCTGGCAGGAATCAAGTTTCCACTTGTTAGCAGAGCATGGCACTGTTAGTTGCATTTTGGAAGATGAGCTTCCCATAAAGAACAAGTCTGTTTCTCACCGAGAAAGAAAGATCCAGGCCTGGATTCTCTGATGCATGTGATTCACTTTCCAAAGCCATAACAAATTCGTAACGGCAAGAATCAGCTGTTTCACTTGTTAGCACAGATGGGACTCTTCGCTGCACTTTGCGAGAGTACATTCCCATAAGTAACAACTGTTTCTTTCACGGAGAAAGAAAGCTCCAGGCCTGGATTCTCTGATGCATATAATTCTCTTTCCAAATCCATAAAAAAGAAGTATCTTGCAGCCTTCTGTCTGGCACGAATCAACCGTGTCACACTTTAGCAGATCACGGGAGAGTTAGTTGCACTTTACGAGATGAGCTCCTCTAAGGAACCACTGTGATTTTCACGGAGAAAGAAAGATCCAGGCCTGGATTCTCAGATGCATATTATTCACTTACCAAAGCCATAAGAAATGTGTGTCCTTATGCCTTCTGTCTCGCAAGAATCAGCTGTTTCTCTTGTCAGCAACGAAAAGTTGCGCTTTGCGAGATGAGCTTCCACTAAGGAACAAAGTTGTTTTTCCTGAGACAGAATGATCCAGGCTTGGATTCTCAGATGCATATTATTCACTTTCCAAAGCCATAAGAAATGTGTGTCCTGATGCCTTCTGTCTGACAGGAATCGACTGTTTCTCTTGTTAGCAAAGCAAAGTTGCACTTTGCTCCTTGAGATTCCCCTAAGGAACAACTGTTCTTTGCGTGCGGAAAGTGAGCTCCAGTCCTGGATTCTCTGATGCATGTGATTCACTAGCCAGAGCCATAAGAAATGTGTGTCCTGATGCTTTCTGTCTTGCAAGAATCAGCTGTTTTTCTTGTTAGCAACGAAAAGTTGCACTTTGCGACACGAGCTTCCCTTAAGGAACAAGGTTGTTTTTCACCGAGAAAGAAAGATCCAGTCCTGGATTCTCAGATGCATATGGGAATCTTTCAAACGCCATGAGAAATGTGTGTCCTGATGCCTTCTTTCTGACGGGAATCGACTGTTTCACTTGATAGCAGGATAATGCTACTCTTTGCGAGCTGAACTTCCCCTAAGGAACACCAGTGCTTTGCAACCAGAAAGAGGGCTCCAATCCTGGATTCTCTGATGCATGTGATTCATTAGCCAGAACCCTAAGAATACTGTGTCCTGATGCCTTCTGTCTGACAGGAATCGACTGTTTCACTTATTAGCAAAGCAAAGTTGCACTTGGCTCGTTGAGATTCGCCTAATGAACAACAGTGCTTTGCACAGCGAAAGCAAGCTCCAGCCCTGGAGTTTTAGATGTATATGATTTACTTTCCAAAACCATAAGAAATATGTGCCCTGATGTCTCCTGTCTGTCAGAAATCAAGAGTTTCACGTGTTAGAAGAGCAAAGGCGCACTTTGCGATAGGAGCTTCCCGTAAGTAACAACTGTGTTTTCACAAAGAAAGAAAGCTCCAGACCTGCATTCTCGAATGCATATGATTCAATTACCAAAGCCATAAGAAATGTGTGTCCTTTTGCTTTCTGTCTTGCAAGAATCACCTGTTTCTCTTGTTAGCAACGAAAAGTTGCACTTTGCGAGATGAGCTTCCCCTAAGGAACAACGTTGTTTTCCACCGAGAAAGAAAGATCCAGTCCTGGATTCTCAGATGCATATTATTCACTTACCAAAGCCATAAGAAATGTGTGTCCTTATGCCTTCTGTCTCGCAAGAATCAGCTGTTTCTCTTGTTAGCAACGAAAAGTTGCACTTTGCGAGATGAGCTTCCCCTAAGGAACAACGTTGTTTTTCACCGAGACAGAAAGATCCAGGCCTGGATTCTCAGATGAATATTATTCACTTACCGAAGCCATAAGAAATGTATGTCCTGATGCCTTCTGTCTGACAGGAATCGACTGTTTCTCTTGTTAGCAAAGCAAAGTTGCACTTTGCGAGATGAGCTTCCCCTAAGGAACAACTGTGCTTTGCAACGTGAAATCAAGCTCCAGCCCTGGAGTTTTAGATGTATATGATTTACTTTCCAAAACCATAAGAAATATGTGCCCTGATGTCTCCTGTCTGTCAGAAATCAAGAGTTTCACGTGTTAGAAGAGCAAAGGTGCACTTTGCAATAGGAGCTTCCCGTAAGCAACAACTGTGTTTTCACCAAGAAAGAAAGCTCCAGACCTGCATTCTCGAATGCATTTGATTCACTTATCAAAGCCATAAGAAATATGTGTCCTTATGCTTTCTGTCTTGAAAGAGTCAGCTGTTTCTCTTGTTAGCAACGAAAAGTTGCACTTTGCGAGATGAGCTTCCCCTAAGGAAAAAGTTGTTTTTCACCGAGAAAGAAAGATCCAGGCCTGGATTCTCAGATGCATATTATTCACTTACAAAAGCCATAAGAAATGTGTGTCCTGATACATTCTTTCTGACGGGAATCGACTGTTTCACTTGATAGCAGAATAATGCTACTCTTTGCGAGCTGAACTTCTCCTAAAGAACAACTGTGCTTTGCATCCAGAAAGAGAGCTCCAGTCCTGGATCCTCTGATGCATGTGATTCACTAGCCAGAGCCTTAAGAATAGTGTGTCCTGATGCCTTCTGTCTGACAGGAATCGACCTTTTCACTTGTTAGCAAAGCAAAGTTGCCCTTTGCTCCTTGAGCTTCCCCTAAGGAAGAACAGTGCTTTGCACCCTGAAAGCAAGATCCAGCACTGGAGTTTTAGATGTATATGATTTACTTTCCAAAACCATAAGAAATATGTGCCCTGATGTCTCCTGTCTGTCAGAAATCAAGAGTTTCACGTGTTAGAAGAGCAAAGGTGCACTTGGCGATAGGAGCTTCCCGTTCGTAACAACTGTGTTTTCACCTAGAAAGAAAGCTCCAGACATGCATTCTCAAATGCATATGATTCACTTATCAAAGCCATAAGAAATGTGTGTCCTTTTGCTTTCTGTCTTGAAAGAATCAGTTGTTTCTCTTGTTAGCAACGAAAAGTTGCACTTTGCGAGTTGAGCTTCCCCTAAGGTACAAAGTTGTTTTTCACCGAGAAAGAAAGATGAGGCCTCGATTCTCAGATGCATATTATTCACTTACCGAAGCCATAAGAATTGTGTGTCCTGATGCCTTCTGTCTGACAGGAATCGACTGTTTCTCTTGTTAGCAAAGCAAAGTTGCACTTTGCGAGATGAGCTTCGCCTAAGGAACAACTGTGCTTTGCAACGTGAAAGCAAGCTCCCGCCCTGGAGTTTTAGATGTATATGATTTACTTTCCAAAACCATAAGAAATATGTGCCCTGATGTCTCCTGTCTGTCAGAAATCAAGAGTTTCATGTGTTAGAACAGCAAAAGTGCACTTTGCGATAGGAGCTTCCCGTAAGCAACAACTGTGTTTTCACCTAGAAAGAAAGCTCCTGACCTGCATTCTCGAATGCATATGATTCACTTATCAAAGCCATAAGAAATGTGTGTCCTTATGCTTTCTGTCTTGAAAGAATCAGATGTTTCTCTGTTAGCAACGAAAAGTTGCACTTTACGAGTTGAGCTTCCCCTAAGGAACAAAGTTGTTTTTCACCGAGAAAGAAAGATCCAGTCCTCGATTCTCAGATGAATATTATTCACTTACCAAAGCCATAAGAAATGTGTGTCCTGATGCTTTCTATCTTGCAAGAATCAGCTGTTTCTCTTGTTAGCAACGAAAAGTAGCACTTTGCGAGATGAGATTCCCCTAAGGAAAAAGTTGTTTTTCACCGAGAAAGAAAGATCCAGGCCTGGATTCTCAGATGCATATTATTCACTTACCGAAGCCATAAGAAATGTGTGTCCTGTCTGACAGGAATCGACTGTTTCACTTGTTAGCAAAGCAAAGTTACGCTTTGCTCGTTGAGATTCCGCTAAGGAACAACTGTGCTTTGCATCCAGAAAGAGAGCTCCAGTCCTGGATTCTTTGATGCATGTGATACACTAGCCAGAGCCATAAGAATAGTGTGTCCTGATGCCTTCTGTCTGACAGGAATTGACCGTTTCACTTGTTAGCAAAGCAAAGTTGCACTTTGCTCGTTGAGCTTCCCCTACGGAACAACAGTGCTTTGCACAGTGAAAGCAAGCTCCAGCCCTGGAGTTTTAGATGTATATGATTTACTTTCCAAAACCATAAGAAATATGTGCCCTGATGTCTCCTGTCTGTCAGAAATCAAGAGTTTCACGTGTTAGAAGAGCAAACGTGCACTTTGCGATAGGAGCTTCCCGTAAGTAACAACTGTGTTTTCACCTAGAAAGAAAGCTCCAGACCTGCATTCTCGAATGCATATGATTCACTTATCAAAGCCATAAGAAATGTATGTCCTTATGCTTTCTGTCTTGAAAGAATCAGATGTTTCTCTGTTAGCAACGAAAAGTTGCACTTTACGAGTTGAGCTTCCCCTAAGGAACAAAGTTGTTTTTCACCGAGAAAGAAAGATCCAGTCCTCGATTCTCAGATGCATATTATTCACTTATCAAAGCCATAAGAAATGTGTGTCCTGATGCTTTCTGTCTTGCAAGAATCAGCTGTTTCTCTTGTTAGCAACGAAAAGTTGCACTTTGCGAGATGAGCTTCCCCTAAGGAACATGGTTGTTTTTCACCGAGAAGGAAAGATCCAGTCCTTGATTCTCAGATGCATATGAGAATCTTTCAAAAGCCATAAGAAATGTGTGTCCTGATACATTCTTTCTGACGGGAATCGACTGTTTCACTTGATAGCAGAATAATGCTACTCTTTGCGAGCTGAACTTCTAAAGAACAACTGTGCTTTGCATCCAGAAAGAGAGCTCCAGTCCTGGATTCTCTGATGCATGTGATTCACTAGCCAGAGCCATAAGAAATGTGTGTCTTGATGCCTTCTGTCTGACAGGAATCGACTGTTTCTCTTGTTAGCAAAGCAAAGTTGCACTTTGCTCCTTGAGATTCCCCTAAGGAAGAACTGTGCTTTGCATCCAGAAAGAGAGCTCCAGTCCTGGATTCTCTGATGCATGTGATTCACTAGCCAGAGCCTTAAGAATAGTGTGTCCTGATGCCTTCTGTCTGACAGGAATCGACCTTTTCACTTGTTAGCAAAGCAAAGTTGCCCTTTGCTCCTTGAGCTTCCCCTAAGGAAGAACAGTGCTTTGCACCGTGAAAGCAAGATCCAGCACTGGAGTTTTAGATGTATATGATTTACTTTCCAAAACCATAAGAAATATGTGCCCTGATGTATCCTGTCTGTCAGAAATCAAGAGTTTCACGTGTTAGAAGAGCAAAGGTGCACTTTGCGATAGGAGCTTCCCGTTCGTAACAACTGTGTTTTCACCTAGAAAGAAAGCTCCAGACATGCATTCTCAAATGCATATGATTCACTTATCAAAGCCATAAGAAATGTGTGTCCTTTTGCTTTCTGTCTTGAAAGAATCAGTTGTTTCTCTTGTTAGCAACGAAAAGTTGCACTTTGCGAGTTGAGCTTCCCCTAAGGTACAAAGTTGTTTTTCACCGAGAAAGAAAGATGAGGCCTCGATTCTCAGATGCATATTATTCACTTACCGAAGCCATAAGAATTGTGTGTCCTGATGCCTTCTGTCTGACAGGAATCGACTGTTTCTCTTGTTAGCAAAGCAAAGTTGCACTTTGCGAGATGAGCTTCCCCTAAGGAACAACTGTGCTTTGCAACGTGAAAGCAAGCTCCCGCCCTGGAGTTTTAGATGTATATGATTTACTTTCCAAAACCATAAGAAATATGTGCCCTGATGTCTCCTGTCTGTCAGAAATCAAGAGTTTCACGTGTTAGAACAGCAAAAGTGCACTTTGCGATAGGAGCTTCCCGTAAGCAACAACTGTGTTTTCACCTAGAAAGAAAGCTCCAGACCTGCATTCTCGAATGCATATGATTCACTTATCAAAGCCATAAGAAATGTGTGTCCTTATGCTTTCTGTCTTGAAAGAATCAGATGTTTCTCTGTTAGCAACGAAAAGTTGCACTTTACGAGTTGAGCTTCCCCTAAGGAACAAAGTTGTTTTTCACCGAGAAAGAAAGATCCAGTCCTCGATTCTCAGATGAATATTATTCACTTACCAAAGCCATAAGAAATGTGTGTCCTGATGCTTTCTATCTTGCAAGAATCAGCTGTTTCTCTTGTGAGCAACGAAAAGTAGCACTTTGCGAGATGAGATTCCCCTAAGGAAAAAGTTGTTTTTCACCGAGAAAGAAAGATCCAGGCCTGGATTCTCAGATGCATATTATTCACTTACCGAAGCCATAAGAAATGTGTGTCCTGTCTGACAGGAATCGACTGTTTCACTTGTTAGCAAAGCAAAGTTACGCTTTGCTCGTTGAGATTCCGCTAAGGAACAACTGTGCTTTGCATCCAGAAAGAGAGCTCCAGTCCTGGATTCTTTGATGCATGTGATACACTAGCCAGAGCCATAAGAATAGTGTGTCCTGATGCCTTCTGTCTGACAGGAATTGACCGTTTCACTTGTTAGCAAAGCAAAGTTGCACTTTGCTCGTTGAGCTTCCCCTAAGGAACAACAGTGCTTTGCACAGTGAAAGCAAGCTCCAGCCCTGGAGTTTTAGATGTATATGATTTACTTTCCAAAACCATAAGAAATATGTGCCCTGATGTCTCCTGTCTGTCAGAAATCAAGAGTTTCACGTGTTAGAAGAGCAAACGTGCACTTTGCGATAGGAGCTTCCCGTAAGTAACAACTGTGTTTTCACCTAGAAAGAAAGCTCCAGACCTGCATTCTCGAATGCATATGATTCACTTATCAAAGCCATAAGAAATGTATGTCCTTATGCTTTCTGTCTTGAAAGAATCAGATGTTTCTCTGTTAGCAACGAAAAGTTGCACTTTACGAGTTGAGCTTCCCCTAAGGAACAAAGTTGTTTTTCACCGAGAAAGAAAGATCCAGTCCTCGATTCTCAGATGCATATTATTCACTTATCAAAGCCATAAGAAATGTGTGTCCTGATGCTTTCTGTCTTGCAAGAATCAGCTGTTTCTCTTGTTAGCAACGAAAAGTTGCACTTTGCGAGATGAGCTTCCCCTAAGGAACATGGTTGTTTTTCACCGAGAAGGAAAGATCCAGTCCTTGATTCTCAGATGCATATGAGAATCTTTCAAAAGCCATAAGAAATGTGTGTCCTGATACATTCTTTCTGACGGGAATCGACTGTTTCACTTGATAGCAGAATAATGCTACTCTTTGCGAGCTGAACTTCTAAAGAACAACTGTGCTTTGCATCCAGAAAGAGAGCTCCAGTCCTGGATTCTCTGATGCATGTGATTCACTAGCCAGAGCCATAAGAAATGTGTGTCTTGATGCCTTCTGTCTGACAGGAATCGACTGTTTCTCTTGTTAGCAAAGCAAAGTTGCACTTTGCTCCTTGAGATTCCCCTAAGGAAGAACTGTGCTTTGCATCCAGAAAGAGAGCTCCAGTCCTGGATTCTCTGATGCATGTGATTCACTAGCCAGAGCCTTAAGAATAGTGTGTCCTGATGCCTTCTGTCTGACAGGAATCGACCTTTTCACTTGTTAGCAAAGCAAAGTTGCCCTTTGCTCCTTGAGCTTCCCCTAAGGAAGAACAGTGCTTTGCACCGTGAAAGCAAGATCCAGCACTGGAGTTTTAGATGTATATGATTTACTTTCCAAAACCATAAGAAATATGTGCCCTGATGTATCCTGTCTGTCAGAAATCAAGAGTTTCACGTGTTAGAAGAGCAAAGGTGCACTTTGCGATAGGAGCTTCCCGTTCGTAACAACTGTGTTTTCACCTAGAAAGAAAGCTCCAGACCTGCATTCTCAAATGCATATGATTCACTTATCAAAGCCATAAGAAATGTGTGTCCTTTTGCTTTCTGTCTTGAAAGAATCAGTTGTTTCTCTTGTTAGCAACGAAAAGTTGCACTTTGCGAGTTGAGCTTCCCCTAAGGTACAAAGTTGTTTTTCACCGAGAAAGAAAGATGAGGCCTCGATTCTCAGATGCATATTATTCACTTACCGAAGCCATAAGAATTGTGTGTCCTGATGCCTTCTGTCTGACAGGAATCGACTGTTTCTCTTGTTAGCAAAGCAAAGTTGCACTTTGCGAGATGAGCTTCCCCTAAGGAACAACTGTGCTTTGCAACGTGAAAGCAAGCTCCCGCCCTGGAGTTTTAGATGTATATGATTTACTTTCCAAAACCATAAGAAATATGTGCCCTGATGTCTCCTGTCTGTCAGAAATCAAGAGTTTCACGTGTTAGAACAGCAAAAGTGCACTTTGCGATAGGAGCTTCCCGTAAGCAACAACTGTGTTTTCACCTAGAAAGAAAGCTCCAGACCTGCATTCTCGAATGCATATGATTCACTTATCAAAGCCATAAGAAATGTGTGTCCTTATGCTTTCTGTCTTGAAAGAATCAGATGTTTCTCTGTTAGCAACGAAAAGTTGCACTTTACGAGTTGAGCTTCCCCTAAGGAACAAAGTTGTTTTTCACCGAGAAAGAAAGATCCAGTCCTCGATTCTCAGATGAATATTATTCACTTACCAAAGCCATAAGAAATGTGTGTCCTGATGCTTTCTATCTTGCAAGAATCAGCTGTTTCTCTTGTGAGCAACGAAAAGTAGCACTTTGCGAGATGAGATTCCCCTAAGGAAAAAGTTGTTTTTCACCGAGAAAGAAAGATCCAGGCCTGGATTCTCAGATGCATATTATTCACTTACCGAAGCCATAAGAAATGTGTGTCCTGTCTGACAGGAATCGACTGTTTCACTTGTTAGCAAAGCAAAGTTACGCTTTGCTCGTTGAGATTCCGCTAAGGAACAACTGTGCTTTGCATCCAGAAAGAGAGCTCCAGTCCTGGATTCTTTGATGCATGTGATACACTAGCCAGAGCCATAAGAATAGTGTGTCCTGATGCCTTCTGTCTGACAGGAATTGACCGTTTCACTTGTTAGCAAAGCAAAGTTGCACTTTGCTCGTTGAGCTTCCCCTAAGGAACAACAGTGCTTTGCACAGTGAAAGCAAGCTCCAGCCCTGGAGTTTTAGATGTATATGATTTACTTTCCAAAACCATAAGAAATATGTGCCCTGATGTCTCCTGTCTGTCAGAAATCAAGAGTTTCACGTGTTAGAAGAGCAAACGTGCACTTTGCGATAGGAGCTTCCCGTAAGTAACAACTGTGTTTTCACCTAGAAAGAAAGCTCCAGACCTGCATTCTCGAATGCATATGATTCACTTATCAAAGCCATAAGAAATGTATGTCCTTATGCTTTCTGTCTTGAAAGAATCAGATGTTTCTCTGTTAGCAACGAAAAGTTGCACTTTACGAGTTGAGCTTCCCCTAAGGAACAAAGTTGTTTTTCACCGAGAAAGAAAGATCCAGTCCTCGATTCTCAGATGCATATTATTCACTTATCAAAGCCATAAGAAATGTGTGTCCTGATGCTTTCTGTCTTGCAAGAATCAGCTGTTTCTCTTGTTAGCAACGAAAAGTTGCACTTTGCGAGATGAGCTTCCCCTAAGGAACATGGTTGTTTTTCACCGAGAAGGAAAGATCCAGTCCTTGATTCTCAGATGCATATGAGAATCTTTCAAAAGCCATAAGAAATGTGTGTCCTGATACATTCTTTCTGACGGGAATCGACTGTTTCACTTGATAGCAGAATAATGCTACTCTTTGCGAGCTGAACTTCTAAAGAACAACTGTGCTTTGCATCCAGAAAGAGAGCTCCAGTCCTGGATTCTCTGATGCATGTGATTCACTAGCCAGAGCCATAAGAAATGTGTGTCTTGATGCCTTCTGTCTGACAGGAATCGACTGTTTCTCTTGTTAGCAAAGCAAAGTTGCACTTTGCTCCTTGAGATTCCCCTAAGGAAGAACTGTGCTTTGCATCCAGAAAGAGAGCTCCAGTCCTGGATTCTCTGATGCATGTGATTCACTAGCCAGAGCCTTAAGAATAGTGTGTCCTGATGCCTTCTGTCTGACAGGAATCGACCTTTTCACTTGTTAGCAAAGCAAAGTTGCCCTTTGCTCCTTGAGCTTCCCCTAAGGAAGAACAGTGCTTTGCACCGTGAAAGCAAGATCCAGCACTGGAGTTTTAGATGTATATGATTTACTTTCCAAAACCATAAGAAATATGTGCCCTGATGTATCCTGTCTGTCAGAAATCAAGAGTTTCACGTGTTAGAAGAGCAAAGGTGCACTTTGCGATAGGAGCTTCCCGTTCGTAACAACTGTGTTTTCACCTAGAAAGAAAGCTCCAGACCTGCATTCTCAAATGCATATGATTCACTTATCAAAGCCATAAGAAATGTGTGTCCTTTTGCTTTCTGTCTTGAAAGAATCAGTTGTTTCTCTTGTTAGCAACGAAAAGTTGCACTTTGCGAGTTGAGCTTCCCCTAAGGTACAAAGTTGTTTTTCACCGAGAAAGAAAGATGAGGCCTCGATTCTCAGATGCATATTATTCACTTACCGAAGCCATAAGAATTGTGTGTCCTGATGCCTTCTGTCTGACAGGAATCGACTGTTTCTCTTGTTAGGAACGAAAAGTTGCACTTTGCGAGATGAGCTTCCCCTAAGGAACAAAGTTGTTTTTCCTGAGACAGAATGATCCAGGCTTGGATTCTCAGATGCATATTATTCATTTACCGAAGCCATAAGAAATGTGTGTCCTGATGCCTTCTGTCTGACAGGAATCGACCGTTTCTCTTTTTAGCAAAGCAAAGTTGCACTTTGCTCGTTGAGATTCCCCTAAGGAACAACAGTGCTTTGCATCCAGAAAGAGAGCTCCAGTCCTGGATTCTCTGATGCATGTGATTCACTAGCCAGAGCCCTAAGAATACTGTGTCCTGATGCCTTCTGTCTGACAGGAATCGACCGTTTCACTTGTTAGCAAAGCAAAGTTGCACTTTGCTCGTTGAGCTTCGCCTAATGAACAACAGTGCTTTGCACAGCGAAAGCAAGCTCCAGCCCTGGAGTTTTAGATGTATATGATTTACTTTCCAAAACCATAAGAAATATGTGCCCTGATGTCTCCTGTCTGTCAGAAATCAAGAGTTTCACGTGTTAGAAGAGCAAAGGTGCACTTTGCGATAGGAGCTTCCCGTACGTAACAACTGTGTTTTCACCAAGAAAGAAAGCTCCAGACCTGCATTCTCGAATGCATATGATTCACTTATCAAAGCCATAAGAAATGTGTGTCCTTTTGCTTTCTGTCTTGAAAGAATCAGCTGTTCCTCGTGTTAGCAACGAAAAGTTGCACTTTGCGAGATGAGCTTCCCCTAAGGAACAAAGTTGTTTTTCACCGAGACAGAAAGATTTAGGCCTGGATTCTCAGATGCATATTATTCACTTACCAAAGCCATAAGAAATATGTGTCCTTATGATTTCTGTCGTGCAAGAATCAGCTGTTTCTCTTGTTAGCAACGAAAAGTTGCACTTTGCGAGATGAGCTTCCCCTAAGGAACAACGTTGTTTTTCACCGAGAAAGAAAGATCCAGTCCTGGATTCTCAGATGCATATTATTCACTTATCAAAGCCATAAGAAATGTGTGTCCTGATGCTTTCTGTCTTGCAAGAATCAGCTGTTTCTCTTGTTAGCAACGAAAAGTTGCACTTTGATAGATGAGCTTCCCCTAAGGAACAACGTTGTTTTTCACCGAGAAAGAAAGATCCAGTCCTGGATTCTCAGATGTATATTATTCACTTACCAAAGCCATAAGAAATGTGTGTCCTGATGCTTTCTTTCTTGCAAGAATCAGCTGTTTCTCTTGTTAGCAACGTAAAGTTGCACTTTGCGAGATGAGCTTCCCCTAAGGAACAAGGTTGTTTTTCACCGAGACAGAAAGATCCAGGCCTGGATTCTCAGATGCATATTATTCACTTACAAAAGCCATAAGAAATGTTTGTCCTTATGTTTTCTGTCTTGCAAGAATCAGCTGTTTCTCCTGTTAGCAACGAAAATTGCACTTTGCGAGATGAGCTTCCCCTAAGGAACAACGTTATTTTTCACCGAGAAAGAAGGATCCAGTCCTGGATCCTCAGATGCATGTGAGAATCTTTCTATAGCCATAAGAAATATGTGTCCTGATACATTCTTTCTGACGGGAATCGACTGTTTCACTTGATAGCAGAAAAATGCTACTCTTTGCGAGCTGAACTTCTCCTAAAGAACAACTGTGCTTTGCATCCAGAAAGAGAGCTCCAGTCCTGGATTCTCTGATGCATGTGATTCACTAGCCAGAGCCCTAAGAATACTGTGTCCTGATGCCTTCTGTCTGACAGGAATCGACTCTTTCACTTGTTAGCAAAGCAAAGTTGCACTTTGCTCGTTGAGCTTCGCCTAAGGAACAACAGTGCTTTGCACAGCGAAAGCAAGCTCCAGCCCTGGAGTTTTAGATGTATATGATTTACTTTCCAGAACCATAAGAAATATGTGCCCTGATGTCTCCTGTCTGTCAGAAATCAAGAGTTTCACGTGTTAGAAGAGCAAAGGTGCACTTTGCCATACGAGCTTCCCGTACGTAACAACTGTGTTTTCACCAAGAAAGAAAGCTCCAGTTCTGCATTCTCGAATGCATATGATTCACTCATCAAAGACAAAAGAAATGTGTGTCCTTTTGCTTTCTGTCTTGTAAGAATCAGCTGTTTCTCTTGTTAGCAACGAAAAGTTGCACTTTGCGAGTTGAGCTTCCCCTAAGGAACAAAGTTGTTTTTCCTGAGACAGAAAGATCCTGGCCTTGATTCTCAGATGCATATGAGAATCTGTCTAAAGCCATAAGAAATATGTGTCCTGATGCCTCCTGTCTGACAGGAATCGACTGTTTCACTTGTTAGCAAAGCAAAGTTGCATTTTGATCGTTGAGCTTCCCCTAAGGAACAACAGTGCTTTTCACCGTGAAAGCAAGCTCCAGCCCTGGAGTTTTAGATGCATATGATTTACTTTTGAAAACCATAAGAAATATGTGTCCTGAAATATGTTTCCGTGGGCGCAAACAGCCCTGAATACCAGACTGATGAAGACCCCTCACAGGGAAGAGGCTCCCAGGACAGAAAGCGATTGTTCTTTTTCTAGGGGTAATGGGGCCCCATCATTGGCACCTGAGAGCCCAAGGCTGCCACCTTTTCCCTGGGTGCAAAGCTCGACGGTGCATACCCTGTGCGGGTCTGGGAAAGGGCCGTTTTCCAGCTCAGAATTCCAGACGGAAGTCGATTCCTCTCTGGGAAAAGGTGTCAGGACAGAAAGCCATTGTGCCTTTTCTAGAGGTTATGGGGTCCCATCTTTAGCACCTGAGTGCCCAAGGCTGCCACCTTTTACCTGGGCGCAAATGTCGACGGCGCGTGCCACTTGCAAGTCCGGGAATGTGCTGTTTCTCATCCCAGAATTCCAGGCCAGCGAAGATTTCTCCCTGGGAAAAGGTGCCAGGACAGAAAGCGATTGTGCTTTTTCTAGTGTTAATGGGCCCCCAAAATTGGCAGCTGAGAGCCCAGGGCTGCCACCTTTTCCCTGGGCGCAAAGCTCGACGGTGCGTGCCACATGCGGGTAAGGGAAAGAGCCCTTTTCAGCCCAGAATTCCAGACAAAAGTCAATTCCTCCCTGGGAAAAGATGTCAGGACAGAAAGCCAATGTGCCTTTTCTAGGGATAATGGGGCCCCATCTTTGGCACCTGAGAGCCCAAGGCTGCCACCTTTTGCCTGGGCGCAAAGCTCGATGGTGCGTTCCACTTGCGGGTCCGGGGAAGTGCCGTTTTTCAGCCCAGAATTCCAGACGGACGAAAATTCCTCCCTGGGAAAAGGTGCCAGGACAGAAAGCGATTGTGCCTTTTCTAGGGTTAATGGGGCCCCAAAATTGACACCTGAGAGCCCAAGGCTTCCACTTTCTGCCTGGGCGCAATGCTCGACGGAGCGTTCCACATGCAAGTCCGGGAAAGTTCCATTTTTCAGCCCAGAATTCCAGACCGATGAAGATTCCTCAGATGGAAAAGGTGTCAGGAGCCAAAGCCATTGTGTATTTTGTAATGGTAATGGCGCCCCATCATTGGCATCTGAATACCCAAGGCTGTCACCTTTTCCCTGGGTGCAAAGCTCGACAGAGCGTACGCTGTGCGGGTCCGGGAAAGTGCCATTTTTCAGCCCTGAATTCCAGCCGGATGAAGACTCCTCACAGGGAAGAGGCTCCCAGGACAGAAAGCGATTGTTCCATTTCTAGGGTTAATCGGGCCCCATCATTGGCACCTGAGAGCCCAAGGTTGCCTCCTATACCCTGGGTGCAAAGCTCGACCATGCGTGCTACGTGAGGGTCCGGGAAATTGCCGTTTCTCATTCCAGAATTCCAGACCGATGAAGATTCCTCCCTGGGAAAAGGTGTCAGGACAGGAATCGATTGTTCCTTTTCTAGGAGTAATGGGGACCCATCATTGGCACCTGAGAACCGAAGGCTGCAACCTTTTCCCTGAGCGCAAAGCTCGCCGGTGCGTGCCACTTGCGGGTCCAGGAATGTGCTGTTTCTCATCCCAGAATTCCAGACCGATGAAGATTTCTCCCAGGGAAAAGGTGCCAGGTCAGAAAGCGATTGTGCCTTTTCTAGGGTTAATGGGCCCCCAAAATTGGCAGCTGAGAGCCCAGGGCTGCCACCTTTTCCCTGGGCGCAAAGCTCGATGGTGCGTGCCACATGCGGGTAAGGGAAAGAGCCGTTTTCAGCCCAGAATTCCAGACAAAAGTCAATTCCTCCCTGGGAAAAGATGTCAGGACAGAAAGCCATTGTGCCTTTTCTAAGGATAATGGGGCCCCATCTTTGGCACCTGAGAGCCCAAGGTTGCCTCCTATACCCTGGGCGCAAAGCTCGATGGTGCGTTCCACTTGCGGGTCTGGGGAAGTGCCGTTTTTCAGCCCAGAATTCCAGACGGACGAAAATTCCTCCCAGGGAAAATGTGCCAGGACAGAAAGTGATTGATATTTATCTAGTCTTAACGGGGACCCATCATTGCCACCTGAGAGCCCAAGGCTGCCACCTTTTCCCTGGGCGCAAAGCTAGATGGTGCCTGCCACGTGCAGGTCAGAGAAAATGCTTCGTTCAGCCCAGAATTCCAGACAGATGACGACTCCTCCCAGGGAAAAGGCTCCCAGGACAGAAAGCGATTGGTCCATTTCTAGTGTTAATGGGGGCCCGTCATTGTCACCTCAGAGCCAGAGGTTGCCTCCTTTTCTATGGGCGCAAAGCTCGACAGTGCATGCCACGTGCTGGTCCCAGAAATTGCCGTTTCTCATTCCAGAATTCCAGACCGATGAAGATTCTGCCCAGGGAAAAGGTGCCAGGACAGGAATCGATTTTATCCTTTTCTAGGCTTAATGGGACCCATCATTGGAACCTGAGAGCCCAAGGCTGCCACCTTTTCCCTTGGAGTAAATGTCGACGGCACGTACCACTTGCGGGTTCAGGGAAGTGCCATTTTTCAGCCCAGAATTCCAGACGGACGAAGACACCTCCCACGGAAAAGGTGCCAGGTCAGAAATCGAATTGTCCTTTTCTAGGGTCAATGGTGCCCCATCATTTGCACCTGAATACCCAAGGCTGCCACCATTTCCGTGGGCGCAAACATCAACGGCGTGTACCACTTTCTTGTCCGGGAAAGTGCCGTTTTTCAGCCCTGAATTCCAGACGGATGAAGACTCCTCACAGAGAAAAGGTGTCAGGACAGAAAGCGATTGTTACTTTTCTAGGGTTAATCGGGCCCCATCATTGGCACCTGAGAGCCCAAGGTTGCCTCCTATACCCTGGGCGCAAAGCTCGACCATGCGTGCTACGTGAGTGTCTGGGAAATTGCCGTTTCTCATTCCAGAATTCCAGACGGATGAAGATTCCTCCCTGGGAAAAGGTGCCAGGACAGGAATCGATTTCTCCTTTTCTAGGAGTAATGGGGACCCATCATTGGCACCTGAGAGCCGAAGGCTGCAACCTTTTCCCTGAGCGTAAAGCTCGACAGTGCGTGCCACTTGCGGGTCCAGGAAAGTGCTGTTTCTCATCCCAGAATTCAGGGCCGATGAAGATTTCTCCCAGGGAAAAGGTGCCAGGACAGAAAGCGATTGTGCCTTTTCTAGGGTTAATGGGGCCCCAAAATTGACACCTGAGAGCCCAAGGCTGCCACCTTTTCCCTGGGCGCAAAGTTCGACGGAGCGTTACACATGCAGGTCCGGGAAAGTGCCATTTTTCAGCCCAGAATTCCAGACCTATGAAGATTCCGCAGAGGGAAAAGGTACCAGGAGACAAAGCCATTGTGTATTTTGTAATGCTAATTGGGCCCCACCTGAGAGCCCAAGGCTGCCACCTTTTCCCTGGGTGCAAAGCTTGACGATGCATACCCTGTGCGGGTCCGGGAAAGGGCCGTTTTTCAGCCCAGAATTCCAGACGGAAGTCAAATCCTCCCTGGGAAAAGGTGTCAGGACAGAAAGCCATTGTGCCTTTTCTAGGGATATTGAGGCCCCATCTTTGGCACCTGAGAGCCCAGGGCTACCACCTTTTCCCTTGGCGCAAAGCTTGAGGGTGCGTGCCACTTGCAAGTCCGGGAATGTGCTGTTTCTCATCCCAGAATTCCAGGCCAGGGAAGATTTCCCCCTAGAAAAAGGTGCAAGGACAGAAAGCGATTGTGCCTTTTCTAGGGTTAATGGGGCCCCAAAATTGACACCTGAGAGCCCAAGGCTGCCACCTTTTCCCTGGGCGCAAAGGTTGATGGAGCGTTCCACGTGCCGGTCCGGGAAAGGGCCATTTTTCAGCCCAGAATTCCAGACCTATGAAGATTCCTCAGAGGGAAAAGGTACCAGGAGACAAAGCCATTGTGTGTTTTGTAATGCTAATTGGGCCACATCATTGGCACCTGAGAGCCCAAGGCTGCCACCTTTTCCCTGGGCGCAAAGCTTGACGATGCATACCCTGTGCGGGTCCGGGAAAGGGCCGTTTTTCAGCCCAGAATTCCAGACGGAAGTCAAATCCTCCCTGGGAAAAGGTGTCAGGACAGAAAGCCATTGTGCCTTTTCTAGGGATATTGAGGCCCCATCTTTGGCACCTGAGAGCCCAGGGCTACCACCTTTTCCCTTGGCGCAAAGCTTGAGGGTGCGTGCCACTTGCAAGTCCGGGAATGTGCCGTTTCTCATCCCAGAATTCCAGGCCAGCGAAGATTTCCCCCTGGGAAAAGGTGCCAGGACAGAAAGCGATTGTGCCTTTTCTAGGGTTAATGGGGCCCCAAAATTGACACCTGAGAGCCAAAGGCTGCCACCTTTTCCCTGGGCGCAAAGCTTGACGGAGCGTTCCACGTGCGGGTCCGGGAAAGGGCCATTTTTCAGCCCAGAATTCCAGACCTATGAAGATTCCTCAGAGGGAAAAGGTTCCAGGAGACAAAGCCATTGTGTATTTTGTAATGCTAATTGGGCCCCATCATTGGCACCTGAGAGCCCAAGGCTGCCACCTTTTCCCTGGGTGCAAAGCTTGACGATGCACGCCCTGTGCGGGTCCGGGAAAGGGCCGATTTTCAGCCCAGAATTCCAGACGAAAGTCAATTCCTCTCTGGGAAAAGGTGTCAGGACAGAAAGCAAGTGTTATTTTTCTAGTGTTAACGGGGCCCCATCATTGGCACTTGAGAGCCCAAGGCTGCCACCTTTGGTCTGGGCGCAAATGTCGACGGCGCGTGCCACTTGCGGGTCCCGGGAAGTGCCATTTTTCAGCCCAGAATTCCAGACGGACGAAGATACCTCTCAGGGGAAAGGTGCCAGGTCAGAAATCGATTGTTATTTATCTAGTGTTAACGGGGCCCCATCATTGGCATCTGAGAGCCCAAGGCTGCCACCTTTTCCCTGGGCATAAAGCACGACAGTGCGTGCCACGTGCTTGTCCCAGAAAGTGCCATTTTAGAGCCCAGAATTCCAGACCAATGAAGACACCTCCCAGGGAAAAGGTGCCAGGAGAGAAAGCCATTGTGCTTTTTGTAAAGGTAATGGGGCCCCATCATTGGCACCTGAGAGCCCAAGACTGCCACCTTTTCCCTGGACACAAAGCTCGGTGGTGCGTTCCACTTGCGGGTCCAGGAAAGTGCCGATTCTCAGACCAGAATTCCAAACCGATGAAGATTCCTCCCTGGGAAAAGGTGACAGGACAGAAAGCCATTGTGCCTTTTGTAGGCGTAATGGGGCACCATCATTGGCAGCTTAGAGCCCAAGGCTGTCAGCTTTTCCCTGGGCGCAAAGCTCGACGGTGTGTACCTTGTGCGGGTTTGGGGCAGTGCCGTTTTTGAACCCCGAACTCGAGACGGACGAAGATTCCTCCCAGGGAAAAGGTGCCAGGACAGAAAGCAAGTGTTATTTTTCTAGGGGTAATGGGGCCCCATGATTGTCACCTGAGAGCCCAAGGCTGCCACCTTTTCCCTGGGTGCAAAGCTCGACGGTGCATACCCTGTGCGGGTCCGGGAAAGGGCCGTTTTTCAGCCCAGAATTCCAGACGGAAGTCGATTCCTCTCTGGGAAAAGGTGTCAGGACAGAAAGCCATTGTGCGTTTTGTAGGGGTAATGGGGCCCCAAAATTGGCACCTGAGAGCCCAAGTCTGCCACCTTTTCCCTGGGCGCAAATGTCAACGGCGCGTGCCACTTGCAAGTCCGGGAATGTGCCGTTTCTCATCCCAGAATTCCAGGCCAGCGAAGATTTCTCCCAGGGAAAAAGTGCCAGGACAGAAGGGGATTGTGCCTTTTCTAGGGTTAATGGGTCCCCAAAATTGGCAGCTGAGAGCCCAGGGCTGCCACCTTTTGCCTGGGCGCAAAGCTCAACGGTGCGTGCCACATGCGGGTAAGGGAAAGAGCCGTTTTCAGCCCAGAATTCCAGACGGAAGTCGATTCCTCCCTGGGAAAAGGTGTCAGGACAGAAAGCCATTGTGCTTTTTCTAGGGATAATGGGGCCCCATCTTTGGCACCTGAATACCCAAAGCTGCAACCTTTTCCCTGGGTGCAAACCTCGACAGTGCGTACCCTGTGCGGGTCCGGGGAAGTAGCATTTTTCAGCCCTGAATTCCAGACGGATGAAGACTCCTCACAGGGAAAAGGCTCCCAGGAGAGAAAGCGATTGTGCCTTTTCTAGGGTTAACGGGGCCCCAAAATTGGCAGGTGAGTGCCCAGGGCTGCCACCTTTTGCCTGGGCGCAAAGCTCGACGGTGCGTGCCACATGCGGGTAAGGGAAAGAGCCGTTTTCAGCCCAGAATTCCAGACGGAAGTCAATTCCTCCCTGGGAAAAGGTGTCAGGACAGAAAGCCATTGTGCTTTTTCTAGGGATAATGGAGCCCCTTCTTTGGCACCTGAGAGCCCAAGGCTGCCACCTTTTCCCTGGGCGCAAACATCAACGGCGCGTGCAACTTTCTTGTCCGGGAAAGTGCCGTTTTTCAGCCCAGAATTCCAGACGGATGAAGACTCCTCACAGGGAAGAGGCTCCCAGGACAGAAAGTGATTGTTCCATTTCTAGGGTTAATTGGGCCCCATCATTGGCACCTGAGAGCCCAAGGTTGCCTCCTATACCCTGGGCGCAAAGCTCGACCCTGCGTGCTACGTGACGGTCCAGGAAATTGCCGTTTCTCATTCCAGAATTCCAGACCGATGAAGATTCCTCCCTGGGAAAAGGTGCCAGGACAGGAATCGATTTCTCCTTTTCTAGGAGTAATGGGGACCCATCATTGGCACCTGAGAACCGAAGGCTGCAACCTTTTCCCTGAGCGCAAAGCTCAATGCTGCGTGTTACTGGCGGGTCCAGGAATGTGCTGTTTCTCATCCCAGATGTCGGGGCCAATGAAGATTTCTCCCAGGGAAAAGGTGCCAGGACAGAAAGCGATTGTGCCTTTTCTAGGGTTAATGGGGCCCCAAAATTGACACCTGAGAGCCCAAGGCTGCCACCTTTTCCCTGGGCGCAAAGCTTGATGGAGCGTTCCACGTGCGGGTCCGGGAAAGTGCCATTTTTCAGCCCAGAATTCCAGACCTATGAAGATTCCTCAGAGGGAAAAGGTACCAGGAGACAAAGCCATTGTGTATTTTGTAATGCTAATTGGACCCCATCATTGGCACCTGAGAGCCCAAGGCTGCCACCTTTTCCCTGGGTGCAAAGCTTGACGATGCATACCCTGTGCGGGTCCAGGATAGTGCCGTTTTTCAGCCCAGAATTCCAGACGGACCGAGATTCCTCCCAGAGAATATGTGCTAGCACAGAAAGCAATTGTGCCTTTTCTAGGGGTAATGGGGCCCCCTCATTGGCACCTGAGAGCCCAAGGCTGTCACCTTTTCCCTGGGCTCAAAGCCCGACGAAGCGTGCCACTTGCGGGTTATTCAACCCAGAATTCCAGACGGATGAAGATTCCTGCCAGGGAAAATGTGCCTGGACAGAATGCGATTGTTCTTTTTCTAGCGTTAATGCGAGCCCACTTTTGACACCTGAGAGCCCAAGGCTGCCACCTTTTCCCTGGGCTCAAAGCACGACGGAGTGTGCCACGTGCGGTTTAGGGAAAGTGCCGTTTATCAGCCCGGAATACCAGGCGGTTTAAGATTCTACCCTGGGATAAAGCGCCAGGGGAGAAAGCGATTGTTCAATTTCTAGGGTTAATGCGGACTCATCATTGACACCTGAGAGCCCAAGACTGCCACCTTTTCCCTGGGCTCAAACCTCGACGGAGCATGCCACACTCAGGCCAGGGAAAGTGTAGTTTTTCAGCCCAGATTTCCGGACAGACAAAGATTCCACCCTGGGAAAAGGTACCAAGACAGAAAGCGATTTTTACATTTCCTGGGTTAATGGGGCCCCATCATTGGCACCTGAGAGTCCAAGGCTGCCACCTTTTCCCTGGGCGGAAAGCCCGACGGTGCCTTCCACATGCTGTTTTTTAAGTCCAGAATTCCAGAGGGACGATGATTCCTCCCTGGGAAAAGGTGCCAGGACAGAAAGGGATTGTTCCATTTCTAGGTTTAAGGGGCCCCATCATTGGCACCTGAGAGCCCAAGTCTGCCACCTTTTCCCTGGGCACAAAGCTCGACGGAACGTGCCAAGTGCAGGTTTTTTCAGCCCAGCATTCCAGACGGATGAAGATTCCTGCCAGGGAAAATGTGCCAGGACAGAAAGCGATTGTTACTTTTCTAGTGTTAATGCGGTCGCACTTTTGGCACCTGAGAGCCCAAGGCTGCCACCTTTTCCCTGGGCTCAAAGCTCGATGCAGCGTGCCAAGTGCGGGTCTGGGATAGTGCCGTTTTTGAGCCCAGAATTCCAGACAGACCGAGATTCCTCCCAGGGAATATGTGCTAGCACAGAAAGCAATTGTGCCTTTTTTAGGGGTAATGGGGCCCCATCATTGGCACCTGAGAGCCCAAGGCTGCCACCTTTTCCCTGGGCTCAAAGCACGACGGAGCGTGCCAGGTGCGGGTCAGGGAAAGAGCCGTTTATCAACCTGGAATTCCAGGCGGTTTAAGATTCTACCCTGGGATAAAGTGCCAAGACAGAAAGTGATTGTTCCATTTCTAGGTTTAAAGGGCCAAATCATTGGCACATGGCAGCCCAAGGCTGCCACCTTTTCCCTGGCCTCAAAGCTCGATGGAGTGTGCCAGGTGCGGTTCTGGAAAGCGTAATTTTTCAACCCAGATTTCCAGACGGCCCAAGATTGCTCCCAGGGAAAAGGTGCCAGGACAGAAAGCGATTGTTTCTTTTCTAGGGTTAATGGGGCCCCATCATTGGCACCTGAGAGCCGAAGGCTGCCACCTTTTCCCTGGGCGCAAAGCCCGACGGTGCATGCCACATGCGGTTTTTTCAGCCCAGAATTCCAGACGGACGATGATTCCTCCCTGGGAAAAGGTGCCAGGGCAGAAAGCCATTGTGCCTTTTCTAAGAAAATGGGGCCCCATCACTGGTAGCTGAGAGCCCAAGGCTGCCACCTTTTCCCTGGGCTCAAGCCTCGACGGTGCATGCCATGCGCTGGTCCGGCAAATGCAGTTTTTCATCCCAGAATTCCAGATGGATGAAGATTCCTCCCAGGAAAAAGGTGCCAGGACAGAAAGCGAGTGTTTCAGGTCTAGGGTTAATGGGGCCCCCTCATTGGCACCTGAGAGGCCAAGGCTGTCACCTTTTCCTGGACGCAAAGCCCGACAGTGCGTGCCGTTTGCGGGTTTTTCAGACCAGATTTCCAGACGGATGAAGATTCCTCCCAGGGAAAATGTGCTAGGACAGAAAGCGATTGTTCCTCTTCTAGTGTTAATGGGGCCCCACTTTTGGAACCTGAGAGCCCAAGGCTGCCACCTTTTCCCTGGGCTCAAAGCACAACGGAGCGTGCCAGGTGCGGGTCAGGGAAAGCGTAATTTTTCAGCCCAGATTTCCAGACAAACCAAGATTCCTCCCTGGGAAAACGTGCCAGGACAGAAAGCGTTTGTTCCTTTTCTAGGGTTAATGGGGCCCCATCATTAGCACCTGAGAGCCCAAGGCTGCCACCTTTGGGTGCAAAGCCCGACGTTGCGTGCCACATGCAGTTTTTTCAGCCCAGAATTCCAGACGGACGATTATTACTCCCTGGAAAAAAACGTGCCAGGATAGAAAGCGATTGTGCCTTTTCTAAGGGTATTGGGGCCCTATCATTGACAGCTGAGAGCCCAAGGCTGCCACCTTTTCCCTAGCCTCAAAGCTCGACGGAGCGTGCCAAGTGCGGGTCCGGGACAGTGCTGTTTTTCAGCCCAGAATTCCAGACAGACGAAGATTCCTCCCAACGAAAAGGTGCCAGGACAGAAAGTGATTGTTCCTTTTCTAGGGTTAATGGGGCCCCATCATTGGCACCTAAGAGCCCAAGACTGCCACCTTTTCACTGGGCGCAAAGCTCGACGGAGCGTGGGAAGTGCGAGTAAGGGAAAGTGCGCTTTTTCAGCCCAGATTTCCAGACGGACGAAGATTCCTCCCAGGGAAAAGGTGCCAGGATAGAAAGCAATTTTTACATTTCTTGGGTTAATGGGGCCCCATCATTGGCACCTGAGAGTCCAAGGCCTCAACATTTTCCCTGGGCGCAAAGCCCGACGGAGCGTGCCAGGTGCAGGTTTTTCAGCCCAGAATTCCAGACGAACCAAGATTCCACCAAGGGAAAATGTGCCAGGACAGAAAGCGATTGTTCCTTTTCTAAGGATTAATGGGGCCCCTTCATTGGCACCTGACAGCCCAAGCCTGCCACCTTTTCACTGGGAACAAAGCTCGACGGAGCCTGCCACGTGTGGGTCTGGAAAAGTGCTTTCCATCCTGGCACCTTTTCCCAGGGAGGAATCATCGTCCATCTGGAATTCTGGGCTGAAAAAACCGCATGTGACACCCACCGTCGGGCTATGCGCCCAGGGAAAAGGTGGCAGCCTTCGGCTGTCGGGTGTCAAATGATGAGGCCCCATTAGCCCTAGAAAAGGAACAAACGCTTTCTGTCCTGGCACCTTTTCGTAGGGAGGAATCTTGGTTTTTCTGGAAATCTGGGCTGAAAAATTACGCTTTCTCAGAACCGCACCTGGCACACTCCGTCGAGCTTTGAGGCCAGGGAAAAGGTGGCAGCCTTGGGCTCTCAAGCGCCAATGATTGGGCGCCTTAAACCCAGAAATGGAAAAATCGCTTTCTGTCTTGGAACTTTATCCCAGGGTAGAATCTTAAACCTCCTGGAATTCTGCGCTGATAAAGGGCACTTTCCCTGACCCGCAACTGACACGCTCCGTCGAGCTTTGAGCCCATGGAAGAGGTGGCAGCCTGGGACTCCCTGGTGCCAAATGTGGGGCTGCATTAACATTAGAAAAGGCACAATTGCTTTGTGTCCTGGCACCTTTTCCCTGGGAGGAATCTTCGTCCGTAAGGAATTCTGGGCTGAAACACGGCACTTTCCCTCACCCGCACTTGGCACGCTCCGTTGAGCTTTGAGCCCAGGGAAAAGGTAGCAGCCTTGGGCTCTCAGGTGCCAATGATGGGCCCAATTACTCATAGAAAAGGCAGAATCGTTTTCTGTCCCAGCACCTTTTCCCTGGGAGGAGTCTTGGGCCATCTGGAATTCTGGGCAGAAAATCGGCACATTCCCGTACCCGCACTTGGCACGCTCCTTCAAGCTTTGGGCCCAGGGAAAAGGTGGCAGTCTTAGGCTCTGAGGTGGCAATGATGGGGCCCCATTACTCCTAGAAAAGGCACAATCCCTTTCTGTCCTGGCACCTTTTCCCTGGGAGGAATCTTGGGCCCTCTGCAATTCTGGGCTGAAAACTGGAACTTTCCCAGACCCACACCTCGCCCGCACTGTCGAGCTTTGAGCCCAGGGAAAAGGTGGCAGCCTTGGGTTCTCAGGTGCCTAAGATGGGTCCGCATTAACCCTAGAAAAAAAAGAATCGCTTTCTGTCCTGGCACGATTTCCAAGGGAAGAATGTTCATTTTTCTGAAATTCTGGCTTTAAAAACCCGCATGTGACAGGGACCGTTGGGGTGCTCACCGAGGGAAAAGGTGGCAGCATTGGCTCTCAAGTGCCAATGATGGGGCCGAATAACCCTAGAAAAGGAACAATCACTTTCTGTCCTGGCACTTTTTTCCCTAGCAGTAATCCTCGTCCATCTGGAATTCTGGGCTGAGAAACGGCACTTTCCCGGACCCCCACCTGGCACACTCCATTGACCTTTGAGCCCAGGGAAAAGGTGACAGCCTTGGGCTGTCATGTGGCAATGAGAGGGCCGCATTTACCCTAGAACTGGAACAATCGCTTTCTGTCCCGGAACGTTTTCCATATGAGTAATCTTCGTCATTCTGGAAATCTGGGCTGAAAAACAGCATCTACCCTTACCCGCCGCTGGCACACTCCGTCGAGCTTGAGCCCAGGGAAAAGGTGGCAGCCTTGGGCTATCAGGAGTCAACGAAGGGGCCGTATTAACACAAGAAATGGAACAATCCCTATCTGTCCTGCCACCTTTTCCCAGGGAGGAATCTTTGTCTGTCTGGAATTCTGAGCTTAAAAAAGAGCATGTGGCATGCACCATCCAGCTTTACGCCCAGGGAAAAAATGGGGGCCTTGGACTCTCAGGTGCCAATGATGGGGCCCCATTAACCCAAGAAATGTAAAAATCGCTTTCTGTCCTGACACCTTTTCCCGGGGAGTAATCTTCATCCGTCTGGAATTCTGGGATGAAAATCGGCACTTTCCTGGACCATCGAGCTTTGCGACCAGGGAATAGGTGGCAGTCTTGGGCTCTCAGGTGCCAATGATGGGGCCCCATTACCTTTACAAAATACACAATGGCTTTGTGTCCTGGCACCTTTTCCCTCTGAGGAATCTTCATCGGTCTGGAATTCTGGGCTGAAAAAACGGCACTATCCCTGACCCGCACAACTATGCACCGTCGAGTATTGCAACCTGGGTAAAGGTGGCAGCTTTGGGCTCTCACGTGCCAATGATGGACCCCCATTACCCCTAGAAAAGGAACAATCGCTTTCTGTCCTGGCACCTTTTCCCTGGCAGGAATCTTCATCGGTCTGGAATTCTGGGCTGAAAACGGCTCTTTCCCTTACCCGCATGTGGCACGCACCGTCAAGCTTGCGCCCAGGGAAAAAGTGGCAGTCTTGGGCTCTGAGGTGCCAATGATGGGACCCCATTACCTTTACAGAATGGTCAATGGCTTTGTGTCCTGGCAACTTTTCCCTGGGAGGAATCTTCACTGGTCTGGAATTCTGGACTGAAAAATGCCACATTCCCAGACCCTCACGTAGCATGCACCGTCGAGCGTCACGCCAAGGGTAAAGGAGGCTGCCTTGGGCTCTCAGGTGCCAATGATGGGGCCCCATTAAGACTAGAAAAGACACAATGGCTTTCAGTCCTGGCAGCTTTTCCCTGGGAGGAATCTTCGTCCGTCTGGAATTCTGGGCTGAGAAACTGAACTTTCCCTGACCCGCAGAAGGTACGCACGGTCAAGTTTGCGCCCAGGGAAAAATTGGAAGCCTTAGGCTCTCGGGTTCCAATGATGGGGCCCCATTAACCCTAGAAAAGGTCCAATCCCCTTCTGTCCTGGCTCGTTTTCCCAGGAAGGAATCGTTATCGGTCTGGAATTCTGCACTGAGAAACGGCACATTCCCTGACCCGCACGTGGCATGCACGGTCTAGCTTTGCGCCCAGGACAATGGTGGAACCCTTGGGCTCTCGGGTTCCAATGATGGGGCCCCATTAACCCTAGAAAAGATACAATTGCTTTGTCCTGGCATTTTTCCCAGGGAGGAATAATCGGCCGTCTGGAATTCTGGGATGAAAAGTGGCACTTTCCCTGACCCGCACCTGGCACGCACGGTTGAGATATGCGCCCAGGGAAAAGGTGGCAACCTTGGGCTTCTCAGCTGACAATGATGGGGCCCCAATAACCCTAGAAAAGGCACAATCCCTTTCTATTCTGACCGCCTTTCCCTGGGAGGAATCTCCATCCGTCTGGAATTCTGGGCTGAAAATCGGCACTTTCCTGGACCCGCACAAATATGCACCATCGAGCTTTGTGACCAGGGAAAAGGTGGCAGCCTTGGGCTCTCAGCTGCCAATGATGGGGCCCCATTACCTTTACAAAATACACAATGACTTTGTGTCCTGGCACCTTTTCCCTCTGAGGAATCTTCATCAGTCTGGAATTCTGGGATGAGTTACGGAACTTTCCCGGACCCGCAGAAGGAACGCACTGTCGAGATTTGCACCCAGGGAAAAGGTGGCAGCAATGGGCTCTCAGGTGCCAATGATGGGGCCCCATTTCCCCTAGAAAAGGCACAATCGCTTTCCGTGCTGGCACATTTTCCCTGGGAGGAATCTTCGTCCGTCTGGAATTCTCGTCTGAAAAACAGCACTTTTCCACACCCGCAAGTTGTAGGCACCGTCTAGCTATGCGCCCAGGGAAAAGGTGGCAGCCTTGGGCTCTCGTGTGTCACTGATGGGGCCCCATTAACCCTAGAAAAGGAACAATCGCTTTCCGTCCTGACAGCTCTTCCCTGGGAGGAATCTTCGTCCGTCTGGAATTCTGGGCTGACAATCGGCACTTTCCTGGAGCCGCAAAAATACGCACCGTCGAGCTTATTTCCCAGGGAAAAGGTGTCAGCCTTGGCCTCTCAGGTGCCAATGATGGGGCCCCATTAACCTTAGAAAAGGAACAATCACTTTCTCTCCTGGAACTTTTCCCTGGGAGGAATCTTGGTCCGTCTGGAATTCTGGGCTGAAAAATGGAACTTTTCCCGACCCACACGTGGCACGCACCATTGATATTGCGCCCAGGAAAATTGTGGTAGCCTTGGGCTCTCAGGTGCCAATGATGGGTCCAAATTAACCCTAGAAAAGGCACAATTGCTTTCTGTCCTGGCACCTTTTCCCAGGGAGGAATCTTCATTGGTCTGGAATTCTGGGATGAGAAACGGAACTTTCCCTGACTCACACAAGGTACGCACAGTCGAGCTTTGCACCCAGGGAAAAGGTGGCAGACTTGGGCTCTCAGGTGCCAATGAAGGGTCCCCTTTAACCCTAGAAAAGTAACATTCACGTTCTTTCCTGGCAGGTTATCCCAGGGAGTAATCATCATTCGTTTGGAATTCTGGGATGAAAAACGCAATTTGCCGGACCCGCAAGTATCACGCACAGTCGAGCTTTGCGCCCAGGGAAAAGGTGGCAGACTTGGGCTCTCAGGTGCCAATGATGGGGCCCCATTAACCCTAGAAAAGGAACAATGGCTTTCTTCACTGGCACCTTCTCCGTGGGAGGGATCTTCGTCCGTCTGGAATTCTGGGCTGAAAAACAGCACTTTCCTGGATCCGCACGTGGCACGCACGATCGAGCTTATTGCCCAGGGAAAAGGTGGCAGCCTTGGGCTCTCAGGTGCCAATGATGGGGCCCCATTCACCCTAGAAAAGGTCCAATTGCTTACTGTCCTGGTACCTTTTCCCAGGGAGGTATCTTCAACTGTCTGGAATTGTGGGCTGTGAAACCACAGTTTCCCTGACCCACACGTGGCACACAGGGTCGAGCTTTGCGGCCAGAGAAAAGTTGGCGGCCTTGGGAACTCACATGCCAGTGGTGTGGTGCCATTAACCCTAGAAATGGAGCAATTGCTTTCAGTCCTTGCACTTTTTCCCTGGGAGGTATCTTCATCTCTCTAGAATTCTGGGCTGAAAAACGGCACTTTCCCGGACCCGCACGTGGCAAGCACCGTCAAGCTTTGCGCCCAGGGAAAACGTGGCAGCCTTGGGCTCTCAGGTGTCAATGATGGAGCCCCATTAACCCTAGAAAAGGAACAATCGCTTTCTGTCCTGGCACCTTTTCCGTGAGAGGAATCTTCGTTTCTCTGGAATTCTGGGCTGAAAAACGGCACTTCCCCGGACCTGCAAGTGGAACGCACCGTCGAGCTTTGTGCCCAGGCAAAAGGTGGCAGCCTTGGGCTCTCAGGTGCCAATGATGGAGCCCCATTACCCCTAGAAAAAGAACAATGGCATTCTGTCCTGGCACCTTTTCCCTGGGAGGAATCTTCGTTCGTCTGGATTTTTGGGCTGAAAATCGGTACTTCCACAGACTCACACAAGGTACGCACCGTCGAGCGTTTCGCCCAGGGCAAAGGTGGCAGCCTTGGGCTCTCAGGTGACATTTTTGGGGCCCCATTAACCCTAGAAAAAGCACAATCGTTTTCTGTCCTGGAACCTTTTCCGTGAGAGGAATCTTCGTTTCTCTGGAATTCTGGTCTTAATAACGGCACTTTCCCTGAATGGACGCGGAAATCACCATCGAGCTTTGCGCCCAGAGAAAAGGTGGCAGCCATGATCTCTCAGGTGCCAGTGATGGGGCCCCATTACCTTTACAAAATGCAGAATGGCTCTGTTTCCTGGCAGCTTTTCCCTGGGAGGAATCTTCGTTCGTCTGGAATTTTGGGCTAAAAATCGGTACTTCCCCAGACTCACACAAGGTACGCACCGTCGAGCGTTTCGCCCAGGGCAAAGGTGGCAGCCTTGGGCTCTCAGGTGACATTTTTGGGGCCCCATTAACCTTAGAAAAAGCACAATCGCTTTCTGTCCTGGCAACTTTTCCCAGGGAGGAATTTTCGTCTGTCTGGAATTCTGGGCTGAAAAACGGCACTTCCCCGGACCTGCAAGTGGAACGCACCATCGAGCTTTGCGCCCAGGCAAAAGGTGGCAGCCTTGGGCTCTCAGGTGCCAATGATGGGGCCCCATTACCCTGAGAAAAAGAACAATCGCTTTCTGTCCTGGCACCTTTTCCCTGGGAGGAATCTTCATCGGTCTGGAATTCTGGGCTGAAAACGGCTCTTTCCCTTACCCGCATGTGGCACGCACCGTCGAGCTTTGCGTCCAGGGAAAAGGTGGCAGCCCTGGGCTCTCAGCTGCCAATTTTGGGGCCCCATTAACCCTAGAAAAGGCACAATCGCTTTCTGTCCTGGCACCTTTTCCCGGGGAGAAATCTTCGCTGGCCTGGAATTCTGGGATGAGAAACGGCACATTCCCGGACTTGCAAGTGGCACGCGCCGTCGACATTTGCGCTCAGGGAAAAGGTGGCAGCCTTGGGCTCTCTGGTGCCAAAGATGAGGTCCCATTACCCCTAGAAAAGGCACAATGACTTTCTGTCCTGACACCTTTTCCCAGAGAGGAATCGACTTCCGTCTGGAATTCTGCGCTGAAAAACGGCCCTTTCCCGGACCCGCACAGGGTATGCACCGTCGAGCTTTGCACCCAGGGAAAAGGTGGCAGCCTTGAACTCTGAGGTGCCAATGATGGGGCGCGATTGACACTAGAAAAGGACAATTGGATTTCTGACCTGGCACCTTTTCCCTGGGAGGTGTCTTCATCCGTCTGGAATTCTGGGCTGAAAAATGGCACTTCCCCGGACCCGCAAGTGGCGCGCGCCGTCGACATTTGCGCCCAGGGAAAAGGTGGCAGCCTTGGGCTCTCAGGTGCCAATGATGGGGCCCCGTTAACACTAGAAAAATAACACTTGCTTTCTGTCCTGGCACCTTTTCCCAGGGAGGAATCTTCGTCCATCTGGAAATCTGGGTTCAAAAATGGCACTGGCCCAAACCCGCACAAGGTACACACCGTCGAGCTTTGCGCCCAGGGAAAAGGTGGCAGCCTTGGGCTCTCAGGTGCCAACGATGGGTCCCCGTTAACACTAGATAAATAACAATCGCTTTCTGTCCTGGCACCTTTTCCCTGAGAGGAATTTTCGTCCGTCTGGAATTCTGGGCTGAAAAATTGCATTTCCCTGGACCTGCAAGTGGAACGCACCGTCGAGATTTGTGCCCAGGCAAAAGGTGGCAGCCTTGGGCTCTCAGGTGCCAATGATGGGGCCCCATTACCCCTAGAAAAAGAACAATGGCTTTCTGTCCTGGCACCTTTTCCCAGGGAGGAATCTTCATTGGTCTGGAATTCTGGGCTGAAAACGGCTCTTTCCCTTACCCGCATGTGGCACGCACTGTCGAGCTTTGCGCCCAGGGAAAAGGTGGCAGCCCTGGGCTCTCAGCTGCCAATTTTGAGGCCCCATTAGCCCTAGAAAAGGCACCATCGCTTTCTGTCCTGGCACTTTTTCCCAGGGAGAAATCTTCGCTGGCCTGGAATTCTGGGATGAGAAACGGCACATTCCCAGACTTGAGAGTGGCACGCGCCGTCGACATTTGCGCCCAGGCAAAAGGTGGCAGCCTTGGGCTCTCAGGTGCCAATGATGGGGCCCCGTTAACACTAGAAAAATAACACTTGCTTTCTGTCCTGGCACCTTTTCCCAGGGAGGAATCTTCGTCCGTCTGGAAATCTGGGTTCAAAAATGGAACTGGCCCAAACCCGCACAAGGTACACACTGTCGAACTTTGCGCCCAGGGAAAAGGGGGCAGCCTTGGGCTCTCAGGTGCCAATGATGGTGCCCCATTACCCCTACAAAAGGCACAATGGCTTTCTGTCCTGGCACCTTTTCCCAGGGAGGAATCTTCAGCAGTTTGGAATTCTGGTCTGAGAATCGGCACTTTCCTGGACCCGCAAGTGGAACGCACCATCGAGCTTTGCGTCCAGGGAAAAGGTGGCAGTCTTGGGTTCTCAGGTGCCAATGATGGGACCCCATTACCTTTACAAAAAGCACAATGGCTTTCTGTCCTGGCACCTTTTCCCTGGGAGGAGTCTTCATTGGTCTGGAATTCTGGGCTGTAAAATGGCACTTTCTGGGACCAGCACGTGGCACGCACTGTCGTGCTTTGCGCCCAGGGAAAAGGAGGCAACCTCTGGCTCTCAGATGCCAATGACGGGCCCCCATTAACACTAGAAATGGAACAATCGCTTTCTGCCCTGGGAGCCTTTTCCCTGGGAGGAGTCGTCAGCCGTCTGGAATCCTGGGCTGAACAAAGCACTTTCTCTGACCTGCACGTGGCAGGCACCATCTAGCCTTGCGCCCAGGGAAGAGGTGACCGCCTTGGGCTCTCAGGTGCCAATGATGAGTCCTCGTTAACACTAGATAAATAACAATCGCTTTCTGTCCTGGCCCTTTTCCCAGGGAGGAATTTTCGTCCGTCTGGAATTCTGGGCTGAAAAACGGCACTTCCCCGGACCTGCAAGTGGAACGCACCGTCGAGCTTTGTGCCCAGGCAAAAAGTGGCAGCCTTGGGCTCTCAGGTGCCAATGATGGGGCCCCATTACCCCTAGAAAAAGAACAATGGCTTTCTGTCCTGGCACCTTTTCCCAGGGTGGAATCTTCATTGGTCTGGAATTCTGGGCTGAAAACGGCTCTTTCCCTTATCCGCATGTGGCACGCACCGTCGAGATTTGTGCCCAGGGAAAAGGTGGCAGCCCTGGGCTCTCAGCTGCCAATTTTGGGGCCCATTAACCCTAGAAAAGGCACAATCGCTTTCTGTCCTGGCACCTTTTCCCAGGGAGAAATCTTCGCTGGCCTGGAATTCTGGGGGGAGAAAGGGCACATTCCCGGACTTGCAAGTGGTACGCGCCGTCGACATTTGCGCCCAGGGAAAAGGTGGCAGCCTTGGGCTCTCAGGTGCCAAAGATGGGGCCCCATTACCCCTAGAAAAGGCACAATGGCTTTCTGTCCTGACACCTTTTCCCAGAGAGGAATCGACTTCTGTCTGGAATTCTGGGCTGAAAAACGGCCCTTTCCCGGACCCGCACAGGGTATGCACCATCGAGCTTTGCACCCAGGGAAAAGGTGGCAGCCTTGGGCTCACAGGTGCCAATGATGGGGCCCAATTAGTATTACAAAATACACAATGGCTTTGTCTCCTGGTACATTTTCACTCTGAGGAATCTTCATAGGTCTGGAATTCTGGGCTGAAAAATGGCACTTTCCTGGACCCGCACGTGGAACGCTCCGTCGAGCTTTGCGCCCAGGGAAAAGGTGGCAGCCTTGGGCTCTCAGGTGTCAATTTTGAGGCCCCATTAACCCTAGAAAAGGCACAATTGCTTTCTGCCCTGGCACCTGTTCCCTGGGAGAAATCTTCATCGGCCTCGAATTCTGGGATGAGAAACAGCACATTCCTGGACCCGCAAGTGGCACGCACCGTTGAGCTTTGCGCTCAGGGAAAAGGTTGCAGCCTTCGGCTCTCAGGTGCCAAAGATGGGTCCCCATTACTACTAGAAAAGGAACAATCGCTTTCTGTCCTGACACCTTTTCCCAGAGAGGAATCTTCATCGGTCTGGAACTCTGGAATGAGAAACGGCAATTTCCCGGACCCTCACGTAGCACGCATGGTCGAGCTTTGCGCCCAGGGTATAGGAGGCAACCTTGGGCTCTCAGGTGCCAATGATGGGGCTCGATTAACCCTAGAAATGGAACAATCGCTTTCTTTCCTGGGAGCCTCTTCCCTGGGAGGAGTCTTCATCTGTCTGGAATTCAGGGCTGAAAAACGGCCCTTTCCTGGACAAGAAAGTGGTAGGCGCCGTTGATGTTTGCGCCCACGGAAAAGGTGGCAGCCTTGAACTTTGAGGTGCCAATGATGGGGCACCATTGACCCTAGAAAAGGACAATTCGATTTCTGACCTGGCACCTTTTCCCTGGGAGGTGTCTTCATCCGTCTGGAATTCTGGGCTGAAAAATGGCACTTCCCCGGACCCGCAAGTGGCACGCGCCGTCGACATTTGCGCCCAGGCAAAAGGTGGCAGCCTTGGGCTCTCAGGTGCCAATGATGGGGCCCCGTTAACACTAGAAAAATAACACTTGCTTTCTGCCCTGGCACCTTTTCCCAGGGAGGAATCTTCGTCCGTCTGGAAATCTGGGTTCAAAAATGGCACTGGCCCAAACCCGCACAAGGTACACACCGTCGAGCTTCGCACCCAGGGTAAAGGGGGCAGCCTTGGGCTCTCAGCTGCCAATGATGGTGCCCCATTACCCCTACAAAAGGCACAATGGCTTTCTGTCCTGGCACCTTTTCCCAGGGAGGAATCTTCATCGGTTTGGAATTCTGGTCTGAGATTCGGCACTTTCCTGGACCCCCAAGTGGAACGCACCATCGAGCTTTGCCTCCAGGGAAAAGGTGGCAGTCTTGGGCTCTCAGGTGCCAATGATGGGGCCCCATCACCTTTACAAAAAACACAATGGCTTTCTGTCCTGGCACCTTTTCCCTGGGAGGAGTCTTCATTGGTCTTGAATTCTGGGCTGTAAAATGGCACTTTCTGGGACCAGCACGTGGCACGCACTGTCGTGCCTTGCGCCCAGGGAAAAGGAGGCAACCTCTGGCTCTCAGATGCCAATGACGGGCCCCCATTAACACTAAAAATGGAACAATAGCTTTCTGTCCTGGGAGCACTTTCCCTGGGAGGAGTCGTCAGCCGTCTGGAATCCTGGGCTGAACAAAGCACTTTCTCTGACCTGCACGTGGCAGGCACCATCTAGCTTTGCGCCCAGGCAAAAGGTGGAAGCCTTGGGCTCTCAGGTGCCAATGATGGGTCCCCGTTAACACTAGATAAATAACAATCGCTTTCTGTCCTGGCACCTTTTCCCTGAGAGGAATTTTCGTCCGTCTGGAATTCTGGGCTGAAAAATTGCATTTCCCTGGACCTGCAAGTGGAACGCACCGTCGAGATTTGTGCCCAGGCAAAAGGTGGCAGCCTTGGGCTCTCAGGTGCCAATGATGGGGCCCCATTACCCCTAGAAAAAGAACAATGGCTTTCTGTCCTGGCACCTTTTCCCAGGGAGGAATCTTCATTGGTCTGGAATTCTGGGCTGAAAACGGCTCTTTCCCTTACCCGCATGTGGCACGCACTGTCGAGCTTTGCGCCCAGGGAAAAGGTGGCAGCCCTGGGCTCTCAGCTGCCAATTTTGAGGCCCCATTAGCCCTAGAAAAGGCACCATCGCTTTCTGTCCTGGCACTTTTTCCCAGGGAGAAATCTTCGCTGGCCTGGAATTCTGGGATGAGAAACGGCACATTCCCAGACTTGAGAGTGGCACGCGCCGTCGACATTTGCGCCCAGGGAAAAGGTGGCAGCCTTGGGCTCTCAGGTGCCAATGATGGGGCCCCGTTAACACTAGAAAAATAACACTTGCTTTCTGTCCTGGCACCTTTTCCCAGGGAGGAATCTTCGTCCGTCTGGAAATCTGGGTTCAAAAATGGAACTGGCCCAAACCCGCACAAGGTACACACTGTCGAACTTTGCGCCCAGGGAAAAGGGGGCAGCCTTGGGCTCTCAGGTGCCAATGATGGTGCCCCATTACCCCTACAAAAGGCACAATGGCTTTCTGTCCTGGCACCTTTTCCCAGGGAGGAATCTTCAGCAGTTTGGAATTCTGGTCTGAGAATCGGCACTTTCCTGGACCCGCAAGTGGAACGCACCATCGAGCTTTGCGTCCAGGGAAAAGGTGGCAGTCTTGGGTTCTCAGGTGCCAATGATGGGACCCCATTACCTTTACAAAAAGCACAATGGCTTTCTGTCCTGGCACCTTTTCCCTGGGAGGAGTCTTCATTGGTCTGGAATTCTGGGCTGTAAAATGGCACTTTCTGGGACCAGCACGTGGCACGCACTGTCGTGCTTTGCGCCCAGGGAAAAGGAGGCAACCTCTGGCTCTCAGATGCCAATGACGGGCCCCCATTAACACTAGAAATGGAACAATCGCTTTCTGCCCTGGGAGCCTTTTCCCTGGGAGGAGTCGTCAGCCGTCTGGAATCCTGGGCTGAACAAAGCACTTTCTCTGACCTGCACGTGGCAGGCACCATCTAGCCTTGCGCCCAGGGAAGAGGTGACCGCCTTGGGCTCTCAGGTGCCAATGATGAGTCCTCGTTAACACTAGATAAATAACAATCGCTTTCTGTCCTGGCCCTTTTCCCAGGGAGGAATTTTCGTCCGTCTGGAATTCTGGGCTGAAAAACGGCACTTCCCCGGACCTGTAAGTGGAACGCACCGTCGAGCTTTGTGCCCAGGCAAAAAGTGGCAGCCTTGGGCTCTCAGGTGCCAATGATGGGGCCCCATTACCCCTAGAAAAAGAACAATGGCTTTCTGTCCTGGCACCTTTTCCCAGGGTGGAATCTTCATTGGTCTGGAATTCTGGGCTGAAAACGGCTCTTTCCCTTATCCGCATGTGGCACGCACCGTCGAGATTTGTGCCCAGGGAAAAGGTGGCAGCCCTGGGCTCTCAGCTGCCAATTTTGGGGCCCATTAACCCTAGAAAAGGCACAATCGCTTTCTGTCCTGGCACCTTTTCCCAGGGAGAAATCTTCGCTGGCCTGGAATTCTGGGGGGAGAAAGGGCACATTCCCGGACTTGCAAGTGGTACGCGCCGTCGACATTTGCGCCCAGGGAAAAGGTGGCAGCCTTGGGCTCTCAGGTGCCAAAGATGGGGCCCCATTACCCCTAGAAAAGGCACAATGGCTTTCTGTCCTGACACCTTTTCCCAGAGAGGAATCGACTTCTGTCTGGAATTCTGGGCTGAAAAACGGCCCTTTCCCGGACCCGCACAGGGTATGCACCATCGAGCTTTGCACCCAGGGAAAAGGTGGCAGCCTTGGGCTCACAGGTGCCAATGATGGGGCCCAATTAGTATTACAAAATACACAATGGCTTTGTCTCCTGGTACATTTTCCCTCTGCGGAATCTTCATAGGTCTGGAATTCTGGGCTGAAAAATGGCACTTTCCTGGACCCGCACGTGGAACGCTCCGTCGAGCTTTGCGCCCAGGGAAAAGGTGGCAGCCTTGGGCTCTCAGGTGTCAATTTTGAGGCCCCATTAACCCTAGAAAAGGCACAATTGCTTTCTGCCCTGGCACCTGTTCCCTGGGAGAAATCTTCATCGGCCTCGAATTCTGGGATGAGAAACAGCACATTCCTGGACCCGCAAGTGGCACGCACCGTTGAGCTTTGCGCTCAGGGAAAAGGTTGCAGCCTTCGGCTCTCAGGTGCCAAAGATGGGTCCCCATTACTACTAGAAAAGGAACAATCGCTTTCTGTCCTGACACCTTTTCCCAGAGAGGAATCTTCATCGGTCTGGAACTCTGGAATGAGAAACGGCAATTTCCCGGACCCTCACGTAGCACGCATGGTCGAGCTTTGCGCCCAGGGTATAGGAGGCAACCTTGGGCTCTCAGGTGCCAATGATGGGGCTCGATTAACCCTAGAAATGGAACAATCGCTTTCTTTCCTGGGAGCCTCTTCCCTGTGAGGAGTCTTCATCTGTCTGGAATTCAGGGCTGAAAAACGGCCCTTTCCTGGACAAGAAAGTGGTAGGCGCCGTTGATGTTTGCGCCCACGGAAAAGGTGGCAGCCTTGAACTTTGAGGTGCCAATGATGGGGCACCATTGACCCTAGAAAAGGACAATTCGATTTCTGACCTGGCACCTTTTCCCTGGGAGGTGTCTTCATCCGTCTGGAATTCTGGGCTGAAAAATGGCACTTCCCCGGACCCGCAAGTGGCACGCGCCGTCGACATTTGCGCCCAGGCAAAAGGTGGCAGCCTTGGGCTCTCAGGTGCCAATGATGGGGCCCTGTTAACACTAGAAAAATAACACTTGCTTTCTGCCCTGGCACCTTTTCCCAGGGAGGAATCTTCGTCCGTCTGGAAATCTGGGTTCAAAAATGGCACTGGCCCAAACCCGCACAAGGTACACACCGTCGAGCTTCGCACCCAGGGTAAAGGGGGCAGCCTTGGGCTCTCAGCTGCCAATGATGGTGCCCCATTACCCCTACAAAAGGCACAATGGCTTTCTGTCCTGGCACCTTTTCCCAGGGAGGAATCTTCAGCGGTTTGGAATTCTGGTCTGAGATTCGGCACTTTCCTGGACCCCCAAGTGGAACGCACCATCGAGCTTTGCCTCCAGGGAAAAGGTGGCAGTCTTGGGCTCTCAGGTGCCAATGATGGGGCCCCATCACCTTTACAAAAAACACAATGGCTTTCTGTCCTGGCACCTTTTCCCTGGGAGGAGTCTTCATTGGTCTTGAATTCTGGGCTGTAAAATGGCACTTTCTGGGACCAGCACGTGGCACGCACTGTCGTGCCTTGCGCCCAGGGAAAAGGAGGCAACCTCTGGCTCTCAGATGCCAATGACGGGCCCCCATTAACACTAAAAATGGAACAATAGCTTTCTGTCCTGGGAGCACTTTCCCTGGGAGGAGTCGTCAGCCGTCTGGAATCCTGGGCTGAACAAAGCACTTTCTCTGACCTGCACGTGGCAGGCACCATCTAGCTTTGCGCCCAGGCAAAAGGTGGAAGCCTTGGGCTCTCAGGTGCCAATGATGGGTCCCCGTTAACACTAGATAAATAACAATTGCTTTCTGTCCTGGCACCTTTTCCCTGGGAGGAATTTTCGTCCGTCTGGAATTCTGGCCTAAAAAACGGCACTTCCCAAGACGTGCAAGTGGAACGCACCGTCGAGCTTTGTTCCCAGGCAAAAGGTGGCAGCCTTGGTCTCTCAGGTGCCAATGATGGGGCACCATTACCTTTACAAAAAGCACAATGGCTTTCTGCCCTGGCACCTTTTCCCTGGGAGGAGTCTTCATTGGTCTGGAATTCTGGGCTGTAAAATGGCACTTTCTGGGACCAGCACGTGGCACGCACTGTCGTGCTTTGCGCCCAGGGAAAAGGAGGCAACCTCTGGCTCTCAGATGCCAATGACGGGCCCCCATTAACACTAGAAATGGAACAATCGCTTTCTGTCCTGGGAGCCCTTTCCCTGGGAGGAGTCGTCAGCCGTCTGGAATCCTGGGCTGAACAAAGCATTTTCTCTGACCTGCACATGGCAGGCACCATCTAGCCTTGCGCCCAGGGAAGAGGTGACCGCCTTGGGCTCTCAGGTGCCAATGATGGGTCCTCGTTAACACTAGATAAATAACAATCGCTTTCTGTCCTGGCACTTTTTCCCTGGGAGGAATTTTCGTCCGTCTGGAATTCTGGGCTGAAAAACGGCACTTCCCTGGACCTGCAAGTGGAACGCACCGTCGAGCTTTGTGCCCAGGCAAAAGGTGGCAGCCTTGGGCTCTCAGGTGCCAATGATGGGGCCCCATTACCCCTAGAAAAAGAACAATGGCTTTCTGTCCTGGCACCTTTTCCCAGGGTGGAATCTTCATTGGTCTGGAATTCTGGGCTGAAAACGGCTCTTTCCTCTACCCGTATGTGGCACGCACCGTCGAGTTTTGCGCCCAGGGAAAAGGTGGCAGCCCTGGGCTCTCAGCTGCAAATTTTGGGGCCCCATTAACCCTAGAAAAGGCACAATGGCTTTCTGTCCTGGCACCTTTTTCCAGGGAGAAATCTTCGCTGGCATGGAATTCTGGGATGAGAAACGGCACATTCCCGGACTTGCAAGTGGCACGCGCTGTTGACATTTGCGCCCAGGGAAAAGGTGGCAGCCTTGGGCTCTCAGGTGCCAAAGATGGGGCCCCATTACCCCTAGAAAAGGCACAATGGCTTTCTGTCCTGACACCTTTTCCCAGAGAGGAATCGACTTCTGTCTGGAATTCTGGGCTGAAAAACGGCCCTTTCCCGGACCCGCACAGGGTATGCACCGTTGAGCTTTGCACCCAGGGAAAAGGTGGCAGCCTTGGGCTCACAGGTGGCAATGATGGGGCCCAATTAGTATTACAAAATACACAATGGCTTTGTCTCCTGGTACCTTTTCCCTCTGCGGAATCTTCATAGGTCTGGAATTCTGGGCTGAAAAATGGCACTTTCCCGGACCCGCACGTGGAACGCTCCGTCGAGCTTTGCGCCCAGGGAAAAGGTGGCAGCCTTGGGCTCTCAGGTGTCAATTTTGGGGCCCCATTAACCCTAGAAAAGGCACAATTGCTTCCTGCCCTGGCACCTTTTCCCTGGGAGAAATCTTCATCGGCCTCGAATTCTGGGATGAGAAACAGCACATTCCTGGACCCGCAAGTGGCACGCACCGTCGAGCTTTGCGCTCAGGGAAAAGGTTGCAGCCTTGGGCTCTCAGGTGCCAAAGATGGGTCCCCATTACTCCTAGAAAAGGAACAATCGCTTTCTGTCCTGACACCTTTTCCCAGAGAGGAATCTTCATCGGTCTGGAACTCTGGAATGAGAAACGGCAATTTCCCGGACCCTCACGTAGCACGCATGGTCGAGCTTTGCGCCCAGGGTATAGGAGGCAACCTTGGGCTCTCAGGTGCCAATGATGGAGCCCGATTAACCCTAGAAATGGAACAATCACTTTCTTTCCTGGGAGCCTCTTCCCTGGGAGGAGTCTTCATCCGTCTGGAATTCAGGGCTGAAATCGGCACTTTCCTGGACAAGAAAGTGGTACGTGCCGTTGATGTTTGCGCCCACGGAAAAGGTGGCAGCTTTGAACTCTGAGGTGCCAATGATGGGGCACCATTGACCCTAGAAAAGGACAATTCGATTTCTGACCTGGCACCTTTTCCCTGGGAGGTGTCTTCGTCCGTCTGGAATTCTGGGCTGAAAAATGGCACTTCCCCGGACCCGCAAGTGGCACGCGCCGTCGACATTTGCGCCCAGGCAAAAGATGGCAGCTTTGGGCTCTCAGGTGCCAATGATGGGGCCCCATTACCTTTACAGAAAACACAATGGCTTTCTGTCCTGGCACCTTTTCCCTGGGAGGAGTCTGCATTGGTCTGGAATTCTGGGCTGTAAAATGGCACTTTCTGGGACCAGCACGTGTCACGCACTGTCGTGCTTTGCGCCCAGGGAAAAGGAGGCAACCTCTGGCTCTCAGATGCCAATGACGGGCCCCCATTAACACTAGAAATGGAACAATCGCTTTCTGTCCTGGGAGCCTTTTCCCTGGGAGGAGTCGTCATCCATCTGGAATCCTGGGCTGAAAAAAGCACTTTCTCTGACCTGCACGTGGCAGGCACCATCTAGCTTTGCGCTCAGGGTAAAGGTGGCAGGCTTGGGCTCTCAGGTGCCAATGATGGGGCCCCGTTAACACTAGAAAAATAACACTTGCTTTCTGTCCTGGCACCTTTTCCCAGGGAGGAATCTTCGTCCGTCTGGAAATCTGGGTTCAAAAATGGCACTGCCCCAAACCCGCACAAGGTACACACCGTCGAGCTTTGCGCCCAGGGAAAAGGGGGCAGCCTTGGGCTCTCAGGTGCCAATGATGGTGCCCCATTACCCCTACAAAAGGCACAATGGCTTTCTGTCCTGGCACCTTTTCCCAGGGAGGAATCTTCATCGGTTTGGAATTCTGGTCTGAGAATCGGCACTTTCCTGGACCCGCAAGTGGAACGCACCATCGAGCTTTGCGTCCAGGGAAAAGGTGGCAGTCTTGGGCTCTCAGGTGCCAATGATGGGGCCCCATTACCTTTACAAAAAGCACAATGGCTTTCTGTCCTGGGAGCCTTTTCCCTGGGAGGAGCCGTCATCCGTCTGGAATCCTGGGCTGAACAAAGCACTTTCTCTGACCTGCACGTGGCAGGCACCATCTAGCTTTGCGCCCAGGCAAAAGGTGGCAGCCTTGGGCTCTCAGGTGCCAATGATGGGGCCCCGTTAACACTAGAAAAATAACACTTGCTTTCTGTCCTGGCACCTTTTCCCCGGGAGGAATCTTCGTCCATCTGGAAATCTGGGTTCAAAAATGGCACTGGCCCAAACCCGCACAAGGTACACACCGTCGAGCTTTGCGCCCAGGGAAAAGGTGGCAGCCTTGGGCTCTCAGGTGCCAATGATGGGTCCCCGTTAACACTAGATAAATAACAATCGCTTTCTGTCCTGGCACCTTTTCCCTGGGAGGAATTTTCGTCCGTCTGGAATTCTGGGCTGAAAAACGGCATTTCCCCGGACCTGCAAGTGGAACGCACCGTCGAGCTTTGTGCCCAGGCAAAAGGTGGCAGCCTTGGGCTCTCAGGTGCCAATGATGGGGCCCCATTACCCCTAGAAAAAGAACAATGGCTTTCTGTCCTGGCACCTTTTCCCAGGGAGGAATCTTCATTGGTCTGGAATTCTGGGCTGAAAACGGCTCTTTCCCTTACCCGCATGTGGCACGCACCGTCGAGCTTTGCGCCCAGGGAAAAGGTGGCAGCCCTGGGCTCTCAGCTGCCAATTTTGAGGCCCCATTAACCCTAGAAAAGGCACAATCGCTTTCTGTCCTGGCACCTTTTCCCAGGGAGAAATCTTCGCTGGCCTGGAATTCTGGGATGAGAAACGGCACATTCCCGGACTTGCAAGTGGCACGCGCCGTCGACATTTGCGCCCAGGGAAAAGGTGGCAGCCTTCGGCTCTCAGGTGCCAAAGATGGGGCCCCATTAACCCTAGAAAAGGCACAATGGCTTTCTGTCCTGACACCTTTTCGCAGAGAGGAATCGACTTCCGTCTGGAATTCTGGGGTGAAAAACGGCCCTTTCCCGGACCCGCACAGGGTATGCACCGTCGAGCTTTGCACCCAGGGAAAAGGTGGCAGCCTTGGGCTCTCAGGTGCCAATGATGGGGCCCAATTAGCATTACAAAATACACAATGGCTTTGTCTCCTGGTACCTTTTCCCTCTGAGGAATCTTCATCGGTCTGGAATTCTGGGCTGAAAAATGGCACTTTCCCGGACCTGCACGTGGAACGTTCCGTCGAGCTTTGCGCCCAGGGAAAAGGTGGCAGCCTTGGGCTCTCAGGTGTCAATTTTGGGACCTCATTAACCCTAGAAAAGGCACAATTGCTTTCTGTCCTGGCACCTTTTCCCTGGGAGAAATCTTCATCGGCCTCGAATTCTGGGATGAGAAACAACACATTCCTGGACCCGCAAGTGGCACGCACCGTCGAGCTTTGCGCTCAGGGAAAAGGTTACAGCCTTCGGCTCTCAGGTGTCAATGATGGAGCCCCATTAACCCTAGAAAAGGAACAATCGCTTTCTGTCCTGACACCTTTTCCCAGGGAGGAATCTTCATCGGTCTGGAATTCTGGGATGAGAAACGGCAATTTCCCGGACCCTCACGTAGCACGCATGGTCGAGCTTTGCGCCCAGGGTATAGGAGGCAACCTTGGGCTCTCAGGTGCCAATGATGGAGCCCGATTAACCCTAGAAATGGAACAATCGCTTTCTTTCCTGGGAGCCTCTTCCCTGTGAGGAGTCTTCATCCGTCTGGAATTCAGGGCGGAAAAACGGCACTTTCCCGGACAAGAAAGTGGTACGCGCCCTTGATGTTTGTGCCCACGGAAAAGGTGGCAGCTTTGAACTCTGAGGTGCCAATGATGGGGCACCATTGACCCTAGAAAAGGACAATTCGATTTCTGACCTGGCACCTTTTCCCTGGGAGGTGTCTTCGTCCGTCTGGAATTCTGCGCTGAAAAATGGCACTTCCCCGGACCTGCAAGTGGAACGCACCATCGAGCTTTGTGCCCAGGGAAAAGGTGGCAGCCTTGGGCTCTCAGGTGCCAATGATGGGGCCCCATTACCCCTAGAAAAAGAACAATGGCTTTCTGTCCTGGCACCTTTTCCCAGGGAGGAATCTTCATTGGTCTGGAATTCTGGGCTGAAATTGGCTCTTTCCCTTACCCGCATGTGGCACGCACCGTCGAGCTTTGCGCCCAGGGAAACGGTGGCAACCCTGGGCTCTCAGCTGCCAATTTTGGGGCCCCATTAACCCTAGAAAAGGCACAATCGCTTTCTGTCCTGGCGCCTTTTCCCAGGGAGAAATCTTCGCTGGCCTGGAATTCTGGGATGAGAAACGGCACATTCCCGGACTTGCAAGTGGCACGCGCCGTCGACATTTGCGCCCAGGCAAAAGGTGGCAGCCTTGGGCTCTCAGGTGCCAATGATGGGGCCCCGTTAACACTAGAAAAATAACACTTGCTTTCTGTCCTGGCACCTTTTCCCAGGGAGGAATCTTCGTTCGTCTGGAAATCTGGGTTCAAAAATGGCACTGGCCCAAACCCGCACAAGGTACACACCGTCGAGCTTTGCGCCCAGGGAAAAGGGGGCAGCCTTGGGCTCTCAGCTGCCAATGATGGGGCCCCATTACCTTTACAAAAAGCACAATGGCTTTCTGTCCTGGCACCTTTTCCCAGAGAGGAATCTTCATCGGTTTGGAATTCTGGTCTGAGAATCGGCACTTTCCTGGACGCGCAAGTGGAACGCACCATCGAGCTTTGCGTCCAGGGAAAAGGTGGCAGCCTTGGGCTCTCAGGTGCCAATGATGGGGCCCCATTACCTTTACAAAAAGCACAATGGCTTTCTGTCCTGGGATCCTTTTCCCTGGGAGGAATCGTCATCCGTCTGGAATCCTGGGCTGAACAAAGCACTTTCTCTGACCTGCACGTGGCAGGCACCATCTAGCTTTGCGCCCAGGGTAAAGGTGGCAGCCTTGGGCTCTCAGGTGCCAACAATGGGTCCCCGTTAACACTACATAAATATCAATCGCTTTCTGTCCTGGCACCTTTTCCCAGGGAGGAATTTTCATCCGTCTGGAATTCTGGGCTGAAAAACGGCACTTCCCCGGACCTGCAAGTGGAACGCACCGTCGAGCTTTGTGCCCAGGGAAAAGGTGGCAGCCTTGGGCTCTCAGGTGCCAAAGATGGGTCCCCATTACTCCTAGAAAAGGAACAATCGCTTTCTGTCCTGACACCTTTTCCCAGAGAGGAATCTTCATCGGTCTGGAACTCTGGAATGAGAAACGGCAATTTCCCGGACCCTCACGTAGCACGCATGGTCGAGCTTTGCGCCCAGGGTATAGGAGGCAACCTTGGGCTCTCAGGTGCCAATGATGGAGCCCGATTAACCCTAGAAATGGAACAATCACTTTCTTTCCTGGGAGCCTCTTCCCTGGGAGGAGTCTTCATCCGTCTGGAATTCAGGGCTGAAATCGGCACTTTCCTGGACAAGAAAGTGGTACGTGCCGTTGATGTTTGCGCCCACGGAAAAGGTGGCAGCTTTGAACTCTGAGGTGCCAATGATGGGGCACCATTGACCCTAGAAAAGGACAATTCGATTTCTGACCTGGCACCTTTTCCCTGGGAGGTGTCTTCGTCCGTCTGGAATTCTGGGCTGAAAAATGGCACTTCCCCGGACCCGCAAGTGGCACGCGCCGTCGACATTTGCGCCCAGGCAAAAGATGGCAGCTTTGGGCTCTCAGGTGCCAATGATGGGGCCCCATTACCTTTACAGAAAACACAATGGCTTTCTGTCCTGGCACCTTTTCCCTGGGAGGAGTCTGCATTGGTCTGGAATTCTGGGCTGTAAAATGGCACTTTCTGGGACCAGCACGTGTCACGCACTGTCGTGCTTTGCGCCCAGGGAAAAGGAGGCAACCTCTGGCTCTCAGATGCCAATGACGGGCCCCCATTAACACTAGAAATGGAACAATCGCTTTCTGTCCTGGGAGCCTTTTCCCTGGGAGGAGTCGTCATCCATCTGGAATCCTGGGTTGAAAAAAGCACTTTCTCTGACCTGCACGTGGCAGGCACCATCTAGCTTTGCGCTCAGGGTAAAGGTGGCAGGCTTGGGCTCTCAGGTGCCAATGATGGGGCCCCGTTAACACTAGAAAAATAACACTTGCTTTCTGTCCTGGCACCTTTTCCCAGGGAGGAATCTTCGTCCGTCTGGAAATCTGGGTTCAAAAATGGCACTGCCCCAAACCCGCACAAGGTACACACCGTCGAGCTTTGCGCCCAGGGAAAAGGGGGCAGCCTTGGGCTCTCAGGTGCCAATGATGGTGCCCCATTACCCCTACAAAAGGCACAATGGCTTTCTGTCCTGGCACCTTTTCCCAGGGAGGAATCTTCATCGGTTTGGAATTCTGGTCTGAGAATCGGCACTTTCCTGGACCCGCAAGTGGAACGCACCATCGAGCTTTGCGTCCAGGGAAAAGGTGGCAGTCTTGGGCTCTCAGGTGCCAATGATGGGGCCCCATTACCTTTACAAAAAGCACAATGGCTTTCTGTCCTGGGAGCCTTTTCCCTGGGAGGAGCCGTCATCCGTCTGGAATCCTGGGCTGAACAAAGCACTTTCTCTGACCTGCACGTGGCAGGCACCATCTAGCTTTGCGCCCAGGCAAAAGGTGGCAGCCTTGGGCTCTCAGGTGCCAATGATGGGGCCCCGTTAACACTAGAAAAATAACACTTGCTTTCTGTCCTGGCACCTTTTCCCCGGGAGGAATCTTCGTCCATCTGGAAATCTGGGTTCAAAAATGGCACTGGCCCAAACCCGCACAAGGTACACACCGTCGAGCTTTGCGCCCAGGGAAAAGGTGGCAGCCTTGGGCTCTCAGGTGCCAATGATGGGTCCCCGTTAACACTAGATAAATAACAATCGCTTTCTGTCCTGGCACCTTTTCCCTGGGAGGAATTTTCGTCCGTCTGGAATTCTGGGCTGAAAAACGGCATTTCCCCGGACCTGCAAGTGGAACGCACCGTCGAGCTTTGTGCCCAGGCAAAAGGTGGCAGCCTTGGGCTCTCAGGTGCCAATGATGGGGCCCCATTACCCCTAGAAAAAGAACAATGGCTTTCTGTCCTGGCACCTTTTCCCAGGGAGGAATCTTCATTGGTCTGGAATTCTGGGCTGAAAACGGCTCTTTCCCTTACCCGCATGTGGCACGCACCGTCGAGCTTTGCGCCCAGGGAAAAGGTGGCAGCCCTGGGCTCTCAGCTGCCAATTTTGAGGCCCCATTAACCCTAGAAAAGGCACAATCGCTTTCTGTCCTGGCACCTTTTCCCAGGGAGAAATCTTCGCTGGCCTGGAATTCTGGGATGAGAAACGGCACATTCCCGGACTTGCAAGTGGCACGCCCCGTCGACATTTGCGCCCAGGGAAAAGGTGGCAGCCTTCGGCTCTCAGGTGCCAAAGATGGGGCCCCATTAACCCTAGAAAAGGCACAATGGCTTTCTGTCCTGACACCTTTTCGCAGAGAGGAATCGACTTCCGTCTGGAATTCTGGGGTGAAAAACGGCCCTTTCCCGGACCCGCACAGGGTATGCACCGTCGAGCTTTGCACCCAGGGAAAAGGTGGCAGCCTTGGGCTCTCAGGTGCCAATGATGGGGCCCAATTAGCATTACAAAATACACAATGGCTTTGTCTCCTGGTACCTTTTCCCTCTGAGGAATCTTCATCGGTCTGGAATTCTGGGCTGAAAAATGGCACTTTCCCGGACCTGCACGTGGAACGTTCCGTCGAGCTTTGCGCCCAGGGAAAAGGTGGCAGCCTTGGGCTCTCAGGTGTCAATTTTGGGACCTCATTAACCCTAGAAAAGGCACAATTGCTTTCTGTCCTGGCACCTTTTCCCTGGGAGAAATCTTCATCGGCCTCGAATTCTGGGATGAGAAACAACACATTCCTGGACCCGCAAGTGGCACGCACCGTCGAGCTTTGCGCTCAGGGAAAAGGTTACAGCCTTCGGCTCTCAGGTGTCAATGATGGAGCCCCATTAACCCTAGAAAAGGAACAATCGCTTTCTGTCCTGACACCTTTTCCCAGGGAGGAATCTTCATCGGTCTGGAATTCTGGGATGAGAAACGGCAATTTCCCGGACCCTCACGTAGCACGCATGGTCGAGCTTTGCGCCCAGGGTATAGGAGGCAACCTTGGGCTCTCAGGTGCCAATGATGGAGCCCGATTAACCCTAGAAATGGAACAATCGCTTTCTTTCCTGGGAGCCTCTTCCCTGTGAGGAGTCTTCATCCGTCTGGAATTCAGGGCGGAAAAACGGCACTTTCCCGGACAAGAAAGTGGTACGCGCCCTTGATGTTTGTGCCCACGGAAAAGGTGGCAGCTTTGAACTCTGAGGTGCCAATGATGGGGCACCATTGACCTTAGAAAAGGACAATTCGATTTCTGACCTGGCACCTTTTCCCTGGGAGGTGTCTTCGTCCGTCTGGAATTCTGCGCTGAAAAATGGCACTTCCCCGGACCTGCAAGTGGAACGCACCATCGAGCTTTGTGCCCAGGGAAAAGGTGGCAGCCTTGGGCTCTCAGGTGCCAATGATGGGGCCCCATTACCCCTAGAAAAAGAACAATGGCTTTCTGTCCTGGCACCTTTTCCCAGGGAGGAATCTTCATTGGTCTGGAATTCTGGGCTGAAATTGGCTCTTTCCCTTACCCGCATGTGGCACGCACCGTCGAGCTTTGCGCCCAGGGAAACGGTGGCAACCCTGGGCTCTCAGCTGCCAATTTTGGGGCCCCATTAACCCTAGAAAAGGCACAATCGCTTTCTGTCCTGGCGCCTTTTCCCAGGGAGAAATCTTCGCTGGCCTGGAATTCTGGGATGAGAAACGGCACATTCCCGGACTTGCAAGTGGCACGCGCCGTCGACATTTGCGCCCAGGCAAAAGGTGGCAGCCTTGGGCTCTCAGGTGCCAATGATGGGGCCCCGTTAACACTAGAAAAATAACACTTGCTTTCTGTCCTGGCACCTTTTCCCAGGGAGGAATCTTCGTTCGTCTGGAAATCTGGGTTCAAAAATGGCACTGGCCCAAACCCGCACAAGGTACACACCGTCGAGCTTTGCGCCCAGGGAAAAGGGGGCAGCCTTGGGCTCTCAGCTGCCAATGATGGGGCCCCATTACCTTTACAAAAAGCACAATGGCTTTCTGTCCTGGCACCTTTTCCCAGAGAGGAATCTTCATCGGTTTGGAATTCTGGTCTGAGAATCGGCACTTTCCTGGACGCGCAAGTGGAACGCACCATCGAGCTTTGCGTCCAGGGAAAAGGTGGCAGCCTTGGGCTCTCAGGTGCCAATGATGGGGCCCCATTACCTTTACAAAAAGCACAATGGCTTTCTGTCCTGGGATCCTTTTCCCTGGGAGGAATCGTCATCCGTCTGGAATCCTGGGCTGAACAAAGCACTTTCTCTGACCTGCACGTGGCAGGCACCATCTAGCTTTGCGCCCAGGGTAAAGGTGGCAGCCTTGGGCTCTCAGGTGCCAACAATGGGTCCCCGTTAACACTACATAAATATCAATCGCTTTCTGTCCTGGCACCTTTTCCCAGGGAGGAATTTTCATCCGTCTGGAATTCTGGGCTGAAAAACGGCACTTCCCCGGACCTGCAAGTGGAACGCACCGTCGAGCTTTGTGCCCAGGGAAAAGGTGGCAGCCTTGGGCTCTCAGGTGCCAATGATGGGGCCTCATTACCCCTAGAAAAAGAACAATGGCTTTCTGTCCTGGCACCTTTTCCCTGGGAGGAATCTTCATCGGTTTGGAATTCTGGTCTGACAATCGGCACTTTCCTGGACCCGCAAGTGGAACTCACCATCGAGCTTTGCGTCCAGGGAAAAGGTGGCAGCCTTGGGCTCTCAGGTGCCAATGATGGGACCCCATTACCTTTACAAAAAGCACAATGGCTTTCTGTCCTGGCCCCTTTTCCCTGGGAGTAGACTTCATTGGTCTGGAATTCTGGGCTGTAAAATGGCACTTTCTGGGACCAGCACGTGGCACGCACTGTCGTGCTTTGCGCCCAGGGAAAAGGAGGCAACCTCTGGCTCTCAGATGCCAATGACGGGCCGCCATTAACAGTAGAAATGGAACAATCGCTTTCTGTCCTGGGAGCCTTTTCCCTGGGAGGAGTCGTCATCCGTCTGGAATCCTGGGCTGAACAAAGGTCTTTCTCTGACCTGCACGTGGCAGGCACCATCTAGCTTTGCGCCCAGGCAAAAGATGGCAGCCTTGGGCTCTCAGGTGCCAATGATGGGTCCCCGTTAACACTAGATAAATAACAATTGCTTTCTGTCTTGGCACCTTTTCCCTGGCAGGAATTTTCTTCCGTCTGGAATTCTGGGCTGAAAAACGGCACTTCCCTGGACCTGCAAGTGGAACGCACCTTCGAGCTTTGTGCCCAGGGAAAAGGTGGCAGCCTTGGGCTCTCAGGTGCCAATCATGGGGCCCCATTACCCCTAGAAAAAGAACAATGGCTTTCTGTCCTGGCACCTTTTCCCAGGGAGGAATCTTCATTGGTCTGGAATTCTAGGCTGAAAACGGCTTCTTCCCTTACCCGCATGTGGCACGCACCGTCGAGCTTTGCGCCCAGGGAAAAGGTGGCAGCCCTGGGCTCTCAGCTGCCAATTTTGGGGCCCCATTAACCCTAGAAAAGGCACAATCGCTTTCTGTCCTGGCACCTTTTCCCAGGGAGAAATCTTCGCTGGCCTGGAATTCTGGGATGAGAAACGGCACATTCCCGGACTTGCAAGCGGCACGCGCCGTCGACATTTGCGCCCAGGGAAAAGGTGGCAGCCTTGGGCTCTCAGGTGCCAAAGATGGGGCCCAATTAGCAGTACAAAGTACATAATGGCTTTGTCTCATGGTACCTTTTCCCTCTGAGGAATCTTCATAGGTCTGGAATTCTGGGCTGAAAAATGGCACTTTCCTGGACCCGCACATGGAACGCTCCGTCGAGCTTTGCGCCCAGGGAAAAGGTGGCAGCCTTGGGCTCTCAGGTGCCAATGATGGGGCCCAATTAGCATTACAAAGTACACAATGGCTTTGTCTCCTAGTACCTTTTCCCTCTGAGGAATCTTCATAGGTCTGGAATTGTGGGCTGAAAAATGGCACTTTCCCGGATCTGCACGTGGAACGTTCCGTCGAGCTTTGCGCCCAGGGAAAAGGTGGCAGCTTTGGGGTCTCAGGTGTCAATTTTGGGGCCCCATTAACCCTAGAAAAGGCACAATTGCTTTCTGACCTGGCACCTGTTCCCTGGGAGAAATCTTCATCGGCCTCGAATTCTGGGATGAGAAACAGCACATTCCTGGACCCGCAAGTGGCACGCACCGTCGAGCTTTGCACTCAGGGAAAAGGTTGCAGCCTTGGGCTCTCAGGTGTCAATGATGGAGCCCCATTAACCCTAGAAAAGGAACAATCGCTTTCTCTCCTGACACCTTTTCCCAGGGAGGAATCTTCATCGGTCTGGAATTCTGGGATGAGAAACGGCAATTTCCCGGACCCTCACGTAGCCCGCATAGTCGAGCTTTGCGCCCAGGGTATAGGAGGCAACCTTGGGCTCTCAGGTGCCAATGATGGGGCCCGATTGACCCTAGAAATGGAACAATCGCTTTCTGTCCTGGGAGCCTCTATCTGTGAGGAGTCTTCATCCGTCTGGAATTGAGGGCTGAAAAACGGCACTTTCCCGGACAAGAAAGTGGTACGCGCCATTGATGTTTGCGCCCACGGAAAAGGTGGCAGCTTTGAACTCTGAGGTGCCAATGATGGGGCACCATTGACCCTAGAAAAGGACAATTAGATTTCTGACCTGGCACCTTTTCCCTGGGAGGTGTCTTCGTCCATCTGGAAATCTGGGTTCAAAAGTGGCACTGGCCCAAATCCGCATAAGGTACACACCGTCGAGCTTTGCACCCAGGGAAAAGGTGGCAGCCTTGGGCTCTCAGGTGCCAATGATGGTGCCCCACTACTCCTACAAAAGGCACAATGGCTTTCTGTCCTGGCACCTTTTCCCAGGGAGGAGTTTTCATTGGTCTGGAATTCTGGGCTGTTAAATGGCACTTTCTAGGACCAGCACGTGGCACGCACTGTCATGCCTTGCGCCCAGGGAAAAGGAGGCAACCTCTGGCTCTCAGATGCCAATGACGGGCCCCCATTAACACTAGAAATGGAACAATCGCTTTCTGTCCTGGGAGCCTTTTCCCTGGGAGGAGTCGTCATCCGTCTCGAATCCTGGGCTGAACAAAGCACTTTCTCTGACCTGCACGTGGCAGGCACCATCTAGTTTGCGCCCAGGGAAAAGGTGGCAGCCTTGGGCTCTCAGGTGCCAACGATGGGTCCCTGTTAACACTAGAAAAATAACAATCGCTTTCTGTCCTGGCACCTTTTCCCTGGGAGGAATTTTCGTCCGTCTGGAATTCTGGGCTGAAAAACGGCACTTCCCCGGAGCTGCAAGTGGAACGCACCGTCGAGAATTGTGCCCTAGCAAAAGGTGGCAGCCTTGGGCTCTCAGGTGCCAATGATGGGGCCCCATTACCCCTAGAAAAAGAACAATCGCTTTGTGTCCTGGCACCTTTTTCCCTGGGAGGAATCTTCATTGGTCTGGAATTCTGGGCTGAAAATGGCTCTTTCCCTAACCCGCATGTGGCACGCACCGTCGAGCTTTGCGCCCAGGGAAAAGGTGGCAGCCCTGGGCTCTCAGCTGCCAATTTTGGGGCCCCATTAACCCTAGAAAAGGCACAATCGCTTTCTGTCCTGGCACCTTTTCCCAGGGAGAAATCTTCGCTGGCCTGGAATTCTGGGATGAGAAACGGCACATTCCCGGACTTGCAAGTGGCACGCGCCGTTGACATTTGCGCCCAGGGAAAAGGTGGTAGCCTTGGGCTCTCAGGTGCCAATGATCGTGCCCCATTACCTCTATCAAAGTCACAATGGCTTTCTGTCCTGGCAACTTTTCCCAGGGAGGAATCTTCATCGGTTTGGAATTCTTGTCTGAGAATCGGCACTTTCCTGGACCCGCAAGTGGAACGCACCATCGAGCTTTGCGCCCAGGGAAAAGGTGGCAGTCTTGGGCTCTCAGGTGTAAATGATGGGGCCCCATTACTCCTACAAAAGGCACAATGACTTTCTGTCCTGGCACATTTTTCCAGGGAGGTATCATCATCGGTTTGGAATTCTGGTCTGAGAATCGGCACTTTCCTGGACCCGCAAGTGGAAGGCACCATCGAGCTTTGCGTCCAGGGAAAAGGTGGCAGTCTTGGGCTCTCAGGTGCCAATGATGGGGCCCCATTACCTTTACAAAAAGCACAATGGCTTTCTGTCCTGGCACCTTTTCCCTGGGAGGAGTCTTCATTGGTCTGGAATTCTGGGCTGTAAAATGGCACTTTCTGGGACCAGCACGTGGCACGCACTGTCGTGCTTTGTGCCCAGGGAAAAGGAGGCAACCTCTGGCTCTCAGATGCCAATGACGGGCCCCCATTAACACTCGAAATGGAACAATCGCTTTCTGTCCTGGGAGCCTTTTCCCTGGGAGGAGTCGTCATCCTTCTGGAATCCTGGGCTGAACAAAGGTCTTTCTCTGAGCTGCACGTGGCAGGCACCATCTAGCTTTGCGCCCAGGCAAAAGGTGGCAGCCTTGGGCTCTCAGGTGCCAATGATGGGGCCCCATTACCCGTAGAAAAAGAACAATCGCTTTCTGTCCTGGCACCTTTTCCCTGGGAGGAATCTTCATTGGTCTGGAATTCTAGGCTGAAAACGTCTCTTTCCCTTAGCCGCATGTGGCACGCACCGTCGAGCTTTGCGCCCAGGGAAAAGGTGGCAGCCCTGGGCTCTCAGCTGCCAATTTTTGGGCCCCATTAACCCTAGAAAAGGCACAATGGCTTTCTGTCCTGGCACCTTTTCCCAGAGAGGAATCGACTTCCGTCTGGAATTCTGGGCTGAAAAACGGCCCTTTCCCAGACCCGCACAGGGTATGCACCGTCGAGCTTTGCACCCAGGGAAAAGGTGGCAGCCTTGGGCTCTCAGGTGCCAATGATGGGGCCCAATTAGCATTACAAAATACACAATGGGTTTGTCTCCTGGTACCTTTTCCCTCTGAGGAATCTTCATAGGTCTGGAATTGTGGGCTAAAAAATGACACTTTCCTGGACCCGCACGTGGAACGCTCCGTCGAGCTTTGCGCCCAGGGAAAAGGTGGCAGCCTTGGGCTCTCAGGTGTCAATTTTGGGGCCCCATTAACCCTAGAAAAGGCACAATTGCTCTCTTTCCAGGCACCTTTTCCCTGGGAGAAATTTTCATCGGCTTCGAATTCTGGGATGAGAAACAGCACCTTCCTGGACCTGCAAGTGGCACGCACCGTTGAGCTTTGCACTCAGGGAAAAGGTTGCAGCCTTGGGCTCTCAGGTGTCAATGATGGAGCCCCATTAACCCTAGAAAAGGAACAATCGCTTTCTCTCCTGACACCTTTTCCCAGGGAGGAATCTTCATCGGTCTGGAATTCTGGAATGAGAAACGGCAATTTCCCGGACCCTCACGTAGCACGCATGGTCGAGCTTTGCGCCCAGGGTATAGGAGGCAACCTTGGGCTCTCAGGTGCCAATGATGGGGCCCGATTAACCCTAGAAATGGAACAATCGCTTTCTTTCCTGGGAGCCTCTTCCCTGGGAGGAGTCTTCATCCGTCTGGAATTCAGGGCTGAAAAACGGCACTTTCCCGGACAAGAAAGTGGTACGCGCCGTTGATGTTTGCGCCCACGGAAAAGGTGGCAGCCTTGAACTCTGAGGTGCCAATGATGGGGCACCATTGACCCTAGAAAAGGACAATTCGATTTCTGACCTGGCACCTTTTCCCTGGGAGGTGTCTTCATCCGTCTGGAATTCTGGGCTGAAAAGTGGCACTTCCCCGGACCCGCAAGTGGCACCCGCCGTCGACATTTGCGCCCAGGTAAAAGGTGGCAGCCTTGGGCTCTCAGGTGCCAATGATGGGGCCCTGTTAACACTAGAAAAATAACACTTGCTTTCTGCCCTGGCACCTTTTCCCTGGGAGGAATCTTCGTCCGTCTGGAAATCTGGATTCAAAAATGGCACTGCCCCAAACCCGCACAAGGTACACACCGTCGAGCTTTGCGCCCAGGGAAAAGGGGGCAGCCTTGAGCTCTCAGGTGCCAATGGTGGTGCGCCATTACCCCTACAAAAGGCACAATGGCTTTCTGTCCTGGCACCTTTTCCCAGGGAGAAATCTTCATCGGTTTGGAATTCTGGTCTGAGAATCGGCACTTTCCCGGACCCACAAGTGGAACGCACCATCGAGCTTTGCGTCCAGGGAAAAGGTGGCAGTCTTGGGCTCTCAGGTGCCAATGATGGGGCCGCATTACCTTTACAAAAAGCACAATGGCTTTCTGTCCTGGCACCTTTTCCCTGGGAGGAGTCTTCATTGGTCTGGAATTCTGGGCTGTAAAATGGCACTTTCTGGGACCAGCACGTGGCACGCACTGTCGTGCTTTGCGCCCAGGGAAAAGGAGGCAACCTCTGGCTCTCAGATGCCAATGACGGGCCCCCATTAACACTAGAAATGGAACAATCGCTTTCTGTCCTGGGAGCCTTTTCCCTGGGAGGAGTCGTCATCCTTCTGGAATCCTGGGCTGTACAAAGGTCTTTCTCTGAGCTGCACGTGGCAGGCACCATCTAGCTTTGCGCCCAGGCAAAAGGTGGCAGCCTTGGGCTCTCAGGTGCCAATGATGGGTACCCGTTAACACTAGATAAATAACAATGGCTTTCTGTCCTGGCACCTTTTCCCTGGGAGGAATTTTCGTCCGTCTGGAATTCTGGGCTGAAAAACGGCACTTCCCCGGACCTGCAAGTGGAACGCACCGTCGAGCTTTGTCCCCAGGCAAAAGGTGGCAGCCTTGGGCTCTCAGGTGCCAATGATGGGGCCCCGTTAACACTAGATAAATAACAATCGCTTTCTGTCCTGGCACCTTTTCCCAGGGAGGAATCTTCATTGGTCTGGAATTCTAGGCTGAAAACGGCTCTTTCCCTTACCCGCATGTGGCATGCACCGTCGAGCTTTGTGCCCAGGGAAAAGGCGGCAGCCCTGGGCTCTCAGCTGCCAATTTTGGGGCCCCATTAACCCTAGAAAAGGCACAATCGCTTTCTGTCCTGGCACCTTTTCCCAGGGAGAAATCTTCTCTGGTCTGGAATTCTGGGATGAGAAACGGCACATTCCCGGACTTGCAAGTGGCACGCGCCGTCGAGCTTTGCGCCCAGGGAAAAGGTGGCAGCCTTGGGCTCTCAGGTGCCAAAGATGGTGCCCCATTACCCCTAGAAAAGGCACAATGTCTTTCTGTCTGACACCATTTCCCAGAGAGGAATCGACTTCCATCTGGAATTCTGGGCTGAAAAACGGCCCTTTCCCGGACCCGCACAGGGTATGCACCGTCGAGCTTTGCACCCAGGGAAAAGGTGGCAGCCTTGGGCTCTCAGGTGCCAAAGATGGGGCCCAATTAGCATTACAAAATACACAATGGCTTTGTCTCCCGGTACCTTTTCCCTCTGAGGAATCTTCATAGGTCTGGAATTCTGGGCTGAAAAATGGCACTTTCCCAACCCGCAAGTGGAACGCTCCGTCGAGCTTTGCAACCAGGGAAAAGGTGGCAGGCTTGGGCTCTCAGGTGTCAATTTTGGGACCTCATTAACCCTAGAAAAGGCACAATCGCTTTCTGTCCTGACACCTTTTCCCAGGGAGGAATCTTCATCGGTCTGGAATTCTGGGATGAGAAACGGCAATTTCCCGGACCCTCACGTAGCACGCATGCTCGAGCTTTGCGCCCAGGGTATAGGAGGCAACCTTGGGCTCTCAGGTGCCAATGATGGGGCCCGATTGACCCTAGAAATGGAACAATCGCTTTCTGTCCTGGGAGCCTCTATCTGTGAGGAGTCTTCATCCGTCTGGAATTGAGGGCTGAAAAACGGCACTTTCCCGGACAAGAAAGTGGTACGTGCCATTGATGTTTGCGCCCACGGAAAAGGTGGCAGCTTTGAACTCTGAGGTGCCAATGATGGGGCACCATTGACCCTAGAAAAGGACAATTAGATTTCTGACCTGGCACCTTTTCCCTGGGAGGTGTCTTTGTCCATCTGGAAATCTGGGTTCAAAAGTGGCACTGGCCCAAATCCGCATAAGGTACACACCGTCGAGCTTTGCACCCAGGGAAAAGGTGGCAGCCTTGGGCTCTCAGGTGCCAATGATGGTGCCCCACTACTCCTACAAAAGGCACAATGGCTTTCTGTCCTGGCACCTTTTCCCAGGGAGGAGTTTTCATTGGTCTGGAATTCTGGGCTGTTAAATGGCACTTTCTAGGACCAGCACGTGGCACGCACTGTCGTGCTTTGCGCCCAGGGAAAAGGAGGCAACCTCTGGCTCTCAGATGCCAATGACGGGCCCCCATTAACACTAGAAATGGAACAATCGCTTTCTGTCCTGGGAGCCTTTTCCCTGGGAGGAGTCGTCATCCGTCTCGAATCCTGGGCTGAACAAAGCACTTTCTCTGACCTGCACGTGGCAGGCACCATCTAGTTTGCGCCCAGGGAAAAGGTGGCAGCCTTGGGCTCTCAGGTGCCAACGATGGGTCCCCGTTAACACTAGAAAAATAACAATCGCTTTCTGTCCTGGCACCTTTTCCCTGGGAGGAATTTTCGTCCGTCTGGAATTCTGGGCTGAAAAACGGCACTTCCCCGGACCTGCAAGTGGAACGCACCGTCGAGATTTGTGCCCTAGCAAAAGGTGGCAGCCTTGGGCTCTAAGGTGCCAATGATGGGGCCCCATTACCCCTAGAAAAAGAACAATCGCTTTGTGTCCTGGCACCTTTTTCCCTGGGAGGAATCTTCATTGGTCTGGAATTCTGGGCTGAAAATGGCTCTTTCCCTAACCCGCATGTGGCACGCACCGTCGAGCTTTGCGCCCAGGGAAAAGGTGGCAGCCCTGGGCTCTCAGCTGCCAATTTTGGGGCCCCATTAACCCTAGAAAAGGCACAATCGCTTTCTGTCCTGGCACCTTTTCCCAGGGAGAAATCTTCGCTGGCCTGGAATTCTGGGATGAGAAACGGCACATTCCCGGACTTGCAAGTGGCACGCGCCGTTGACATTTGCGCCCAGGGAAAAGGTGGTAGCCTTGGGCTCTCAGGTGCCAATGATCGTGCCCCATTACCTCTATCAAAGTCACAATGGCTTTCTGTCCTGGCACCTTTTCCCAGGGAGGAATCTTCATCGGTTTGGAATTCTTGTCTGAGAATCGGCACTTTCCTGGACCCGCAAGTGGAACGCACCATCGAGCTTTGCGCCCAGGGAAAAGGTGGCAGTCTTGGGCTCTCAGGTGCCAATGATGGGGCCCCATTACCTTTACAAAAAGCACAATGGCTTTCTGTCCTGGCACCTTTTCCCAGGGAGGAGTTTTCATTGGTCTGGAATTCTGGGCTGTTAAATGGCACTTTCTAGGACCAGCACGTGGCACGCACTGTCGTGCTTTGCGCCCAGGGAAAAGGAGGCAACCTCTGGCTCTCAGATGCCAATGACGGGCCCCCATTAACACTAGAAATGGAACAATCGCTTTCTGTCCTGGGAGCCTTTTCCCTGGGAGGAGTCGTCATCCGTCTCGAATCCTGGGCTGAACAAAGCACTTTCTCTGACCTGCACGTGGCAGGCACCATCTAGTTTGCGCCCAGGGAAAAGGTGGCAGCCTTGGGCTCTCAGGTGCCAACGATGGGTCCCCGTTAACACTAGAAAAATAACAATCGCTTTCTGTCCTGGCACCTTTTCCCTGGGAGGAATTTTCGTCCGTCTGGAATTCTGGGCTGAAAAACGGCACTTCCCCGGACCTGCAAGTGGAACGCACCGTCGAGATTTGTGCCCTAGCAAAAGGTGGCAGCCTTGGGCTCTAAGGTGCCAATGATGGGGCCCCATTACCCTGAGAAAAAGAACAATCGCTTTGTGTCCTGGCACCTTTTTCCCTGGGAGGAATCTTCATTGGTCTGGAATTCTGGGCTGAAAATGGCTCTTTCCCTAACCCGCATGTGGCACGCACCGTCGAGCTTTGCGCCCAGGGAAAAGGTGGCAGCCCTGGGCTCTCAGCTGCCAATTTTGGGGCCCCATTAACCCTAGAAAAGGCACAATCGCTTTCTGTCCTGGCACCTTTTCCCAGGGAGAAATCTTCGCTGGCCTGGAATTCTGGGATGAGAAACGGCACATTCCCGGACTTGCAAGTGGCACGCGCCGTTGACATTTGCGCCCAGGGAAAAGGTGGTAGCCTTGGGCTCTCAGGTGCCAATGATCGTGCCCCATTACCTCTATCAAAGTCACAATGGCTTTCTGTCCTGGCACCTTTTCCCAGGGAGGAATCTTCATCGGTTTGGAATTCTTGTCTGAGAATCGGCACTTTCCTGGACCCGCAAGTGGAACGCACCATCGAGCTTTGCGCCCAGGGAAAAGGTGGCAGTCTTGGGCTCTCAGGTGCCAATGATGGGGCCCCATTACTCCTACAAAAGGCACAATGACTTTCTGTCCTGGCACATTTTTCCAGGGAGGTATCATCATCGGTTTGGAATTCTGGTCTGAGAATCGGCACTTTCCTGGACCCGCAAGTGGAAGGCACCATCGAGCTTTGCGTCCAGGGAAAAGGTGGCAGTCTTGGGCTCTCAGGTGCCAATGATGGGGCCCCATTACCTTTACAAAAAGCACAATGGCTTTCTGTCCTGGCACCTTTTCCCTGGGAGGAGTCTTCATTGGTCTGGAATTCTGGGCTGTAAAATGGCACTTTCTGGGACCAGCACGTGTCACGCACTGTCGTGCTTTGCGCCCAGGGAAAAGGAGGCAACCTCTGGCTCTCAGATGCCAATGACGGGCCCCCATTAACACTCGAAATGGAACAATCGCTTTCTGTCCTGGGAGCCTTTTCCCTGGGAGGAGTCGTCATCCTTCTGGAATCCTGGGCTGAACAAAGGTCTTTCTCTGAGCTGCACGTGGCAGGCACCATCTAGCTTTGCGTCCAGGCAAAAGGTGGCAGCCTTGGGCTCTCAGGTGCCAATGATGGGTACCCGTTAACACTAGATAAATAACAATGGCTTTCTGTCCTGGCACCTTTTCCCTGGGAGGAATTTTCGTCCGTCTGGAATTCTGGGCTGAAAAACGGCACTTCCCCGGACCTGCAAGTGGAACGCACCGTCGAGCTTTGTGCCCAGGCAAAAGGTGGCAGCCTTGGGCTCTCAGGTGCCAATGATGGGTCCCCGTTAACACTAGATAAATAACAATCGCTTTCTGTCCTGGCACCTTTTCCCAGGGAGGAATCTTCATTGGTCTGGAATTCTAGGCTGAAAACGGCTCTTTCCCTTACCCGCATGTGGCACGCACCGTCGAGCTTTGCGCCCAGGGAAAAGGCGGCAGCCCTGGGCTCTCAGCTGCCAATTTTGGGGCCCCATTAACCCTAGAAAAGGCACAATCGCTTTCTGTCCTGGCACCTTTTCCCACGGAGAAATCTTCTTAGGTCTGGAATTCTGGGATGAGAAACGGCACATTCCCGGACTTGCAAGTGGCACGCGCCGTCGACATTTGCGCCCAGGGAAAAGGTGGCAGCCTTGGGCTCTCAGGTGCCAAAGATGGGGCCCCATTACCCCTAGAAAAGGCACAATGGCTTTCTGTCTGACACCATTTCCCAGAGAGGAATCGACTTCCGTCTGGAATTCTGGGCTGAAAAACGGCCCTTTCCCGGACCCGCACAGGGTATGCACCGTCGAGCTTTGCAACCAGGGAAAAGGTGGCAGCCTTGGGCTCTCAGGTGCCAAAGATGGGGCCCAATTAGCATTACAAAATACACAATGGCTTTGTCTCCTGGTACCTTTTCCCTCTGAGGAATCTTCATAGGTCTGGAATTCTGGGCTGAAAAATGGCACTTTCCCAACCCGCAAGTGGAACGCTCCGTCGAGCTTTGCGCCCAGGGAAAAGGTGGCAGGCTTGGGCTCTCAGGTGTCAATTTTGGGACCTCATTAACCCTAGAAAAGGCACAATTGCTTTCTGTCCTGGCACTTTTTCCCAGGGAAAAATCTTCATCGGCCTCGAATTCTGGGATGAGAAACAGCACTTTCTTGGACCCGCAAGTGGAACGCACCGTCGAGCTTTGCGCTCAGGGAAAAGGTTGCAGCCTTGGGCTCTCAGGTGTCAATTTTGGGGCCCCATTAACCCTAGAAAAGGAACAATCGCTTTCTCTCCTGACACCTTTTCCCTGGGAGGAATCTTCATCGGTCTGGAATTCTGGAATGAGAAACGGCAATTTCCCGGACCCTCACGTAGCACGCATGGTAGAGCTTTGCGCCCAGGGTATAGGAGCCAACCTTGGGCTCTCAGGTGCCAATGATGGGGCTCGATGAACCGTAGAAATGGAACAATCGCTTTCTGTCCTGGGAGCCTCTTCCCTGTGAGGAGTCTTCATCCGTCTGGAATTCAGGGTTGAAAAACGGCACTTTCCCAGACAAGAAAGTGGTAGGCGCCATTGATGTTTGCGCCCACGGAAAAGGTGGCAGCCTTGAACTCTGAGGTGCCAATGATGGGGCACCATTGACCCTAGAAAAGGACAATTCGATTTCTGACCTGGCACCTTTTCCCTGGGAGGTGTCTTCGTCCGTCTGGAATTCTGGGCTGAAAAATGGCACTTCCCTGGACCCGCAAGTGGCACGCGCCGTCGACATTTGCGCCCAGCCAAAAGGTGGCAGCCTTGGGCTCTCAGGTGCCAATGATGGGGCCCCGTTAACACTAGAAAAATAACACTTGCTTTCTGTCCTGGCACCTTTTCCCAGGGAGGAATCTTCGTCCGTCTGGAAATCTGGATTCAAAAATGGCACTGCCCCAAACCTGCACAATTTACACACCGTTGAGCTTTGCGCCCAGGGAAATGGGGGCAGCCTTGGGCTCTCAGCTGCCAATGATAGGGCCCCATTACCCCTACAAAAGGCACAATGGCTTTCTGTCCTGGCACCTTTTCCCAGGGAGGAATCTTCATCGGTTTGGAATTCTGGTCTGACAATCGGCACTTTCCTGGACCCGCAAGTGGAACGCACCATCGAGCTTTGCGTCCAGGGAAAAGGTGGCAGTCTTGGGCTCTCAAGTGCCAATGATGGGGCCCCATTACCTTTACAAAAAGCACAATGGCTTTCTGTCCTGGCACCTTTTCCCTGGGAGGAGTCTTCATTGGTCTGGAATTCTGGGCTGTAAAATGGCACTTTCTGGGACCAGCACGTGGCACGCACTGTCGTGCTTTGCGCCCAGGGAAAAGGAGGCAACCTCTGGCTCTCAGATGCCAATGACGGGCCCCCATTAACACTAGAAATGGAACAATAGCTTTCTGTCCTGGGAGCCCTTTCTCTGGGAGGAGTCGTCATCCATCTGGAATCCTGGGCTGAACAAAGCACTTTCTCTGACCTGCATGTGGCAGGCACCATCTAGCTTTGCGCCCAGGGAAAAGGTGGCAGCCTTGGGCTCTCAGGTGCCAATGATGGGTCCTCGTTAACACTAGATAAATAACACTTGCTTTCTGTCCTGGCACCTTTTCCCAGGGAGGAATTTTCGTCAGTCTGGAATTCTGGACTAAAAAACGGCACTTCCCCGGACCCGCAAGTGGAACGCACCATCGAGCTTTGTGCCCAGGCAAAAGGTGGCAGCCTTGGGCTCTCAGGTGCCAATTTTGGGCCCCCATTACCCCTAGAAAAAGAACAATCGCTTTCTGTCCTGGCACCTTTTCCCTGGGAGGAATCTTCATTGGTCTGGAATTCTGGGCTGAAAACGGCTCTTTCCCTTACCCGCGTGTGGCACGCACCGTCGAGCTTTGCGCCCAGGGAAAAGGTGGCAGCCCTGGGCTCTCAGCTGCCAATTTTGGGGCCCCATTAACCCTAGAAAAGGCACAATTGCTTTCTGTCCTGGCACCTTTTCCCAGGGAGAAATCTTCGCTGGCCTGGAATTCTGGGATGAGAAACGGCACATTCCCAGAGTTGAGAGTGGCACGCGCCGTCGACATTTGCGCCCAGGGAAAAGGTGGCAGCCTTGGGCTCTCAGGTGCAAAAGATGGGGCCCCATTACCCCTAGAAAAGGGACAATGACTTTCTGTCTTGACATCTTTTCCCAGAGAGGAATCGACTTTTGTCTAGAATTCTGGGCTGAAAACTGGCGCTTTCCGGAACCCACACAGGGTATGCACCGTCGAGCTTTACACTCAGGGAAAAGGGGACAGCCTTGGGCTCTCAGGTGCCAATGATGGGGCCCCATTACCCCTAGAAAAAGAACAATCGCTTTCTGTCCTGGCACCTTTTCCCTGGGAGGAATCTTCATAGGTCTGGAATTCTGGGCTGAAAACGGCTCTTTCCCTTACCCGCGTGTGGCACGCACCGTCGAGCTTTGCGCCCAGGGAAAAGGTGGCAGCCCTGGGCTCTCAGCTGCCAATTTTGGGGCCCCATTAACCCTAGAAAAGGCACAATCGCTTTCTGTCCTGGCACCTTTTCCCAGGGAGAAATCTTCGCTGGCCTGGAATTCTGGGATGAGAAACGACACATTCCCGGACTTGCAAGTGGCACGCGCCGTCGACATTTGCGCCCAGGGAAAAGGTGGCAGCCTTGGGCTCTCAGGTGCCATAGATGGGGCCCCATTACCCCTAGAAAAGGGACAATGGCTTTCTGTCCTGACACCTTTTCCCAGAGAGGAATCGACTTCTGTCTGGAATTCTGGGGTGAAAAACGGCGCTTTCCCGGACCCGCACAGGGTATGCACCGTTGAGCTTTGCACCCAGGGAAAAGGTGGCAGCCTTGGGCTCTCAGGTGTCAATTTTGGGACCTCATTAACCCTAGAAAAGGCACAATTGCTTTCTGTCCTGGCACTTTTTCCCAGGGAGAAATCTTCATCGGCCTCGAATTCTGGGATGAGAAACAGTACTTTCTTGGACCCGCAAGTGGAACGCACCGTCGAGCTTTGCGCTCAGGGAAAAGGTTGCAGCCTTGGGCTCTCAGGTGTCAATGATGGAGCCCCATTAACCCTAGGAAAGGAGCAATCGCTTTCTGTCCTGACACCTTTTCCCAGGGAGGAATCTTCATCGGTCTGGAATTCTGGAATGAGAAACGGCAATTTCCCGGACCCTCACGTAGCATGCATGGTCGAGCTTTGTGCCCAGGGTATAGGAGGCAACCTTGGGCTCTCAGGTGCCAAAGATGGAGCCCGATTAACCCTAGAAATGGAACAATTGCTTTCTGTCCTGGGAGCCTCTTCCCTGTGAGGAGTCTTCATCCGTATGGAATTCAGGGCTGAAAAACGGCACTTTCCCAGACAAGAAAGTGGTACGCACCGTTGATGTTTGCGCCCACGGAAAAGGTGGCAGCCTTGAACTCTCAGGTGCCAGTGATGGGGCACCATTGACCTTAGAAAAGGACAATTCGATTTCTGACCTGGCACTCTTTCCCTGGGAGGTGTCTTCGTCCGTCTGGAATTCTGGGCTGAAAAATGGCACTACCCTGGACCCGCAAGTGGCACGCGCCGTCGACATTTGCGCCCAGGCAAAAGGTGGCAGCCTTGGGCTCTCAGGTGCCAATGATGGGGCCTCGTTAACACTAGAAAAATAACACTTGCTTTCTGTCCTGGCACCTTTTCCCAGGCAGGAATCTTCGTCCGTCTGGAAATCTGGGTTCAAAAATGGCACTGCCCCAAATCCGCACAAGGTACACACCGTCGAGCTTTGTGCCCAGGGAAAAGGGGGCAGCCTTGGGCTCTCAGGTGCCAATGATGGTGCCCCATTACCCCTACAAAAGGCACAATGGCTTTCTGTCCTGGCACCTTTTCCCAGGGAGGAATCTTCAGCGGTTTGGAATTCTGGTCTGAGAATCGGCACTTTCCTGGACCCGCAAGTGGAACGCACCATCGAGCTTTGCGTCCAGGGAAAAGGTGGCAGTCTTGGGTTCTCAGGTGCCAATGATGGGACCCCATTACCTTTACAAAAAGCACAATGGCTTTCTGTCCTGGCACCTTTTCCCTGGGAGGAGTCTTCATTGGTCTGGAATTCTGGGCTGTAAAATGGCACTTTCTGGGACCAGCACGTGGCACGCACTGTCGTGCTTTGCGCCCAGGGAAAAGGAGGCAACCTCTGGCTCTCAGATGCCAATGACGGGCCCCCATTAACACTAGAAATGGAACAATCGCTTTCTGTCCTGGGAGCCCTTTCCCTGGGAGGAGTCGTCATCCGTCTGGTATCCTGGGCTGAACAAAGCACTTTCTCTGACCTGCACGTGGCAGGCACCATCTAGCTTTGCGCCCAGGGAAGAGGTGACAGCCTTGGGCTCTCAGGTGCCAATGATGGGTCCTCGTTAACACTAGATAAATAACAATCGCTTTCTGTCCTGGCACTTTTTCCCAGGGAGGAATTTTCGTCCGTCTGGAATTCTGGACTGAACAACGGTACTTCCCCGGACCTGCAAGTGGAACGCACCGTCGAGCTTTGTGCCCAGGCAAAAGGTGGCAGCCTTGGGCTCTCAGGTGCCAATCATGGGGCCCCATTAACCCTAGAAAAGGCACAATCGCTTTCTGTCCTGGCACCTTTTCCCTGGGAGGAATTTTCTTCCGTCTGGAATTCTGGGCTGAAAAACGGCACTTCCCCGGACCTGCAAGTGGAACGCACCTTCGAGCTTTGCGCCCAGGGAAAAGGTGGCAGCCTTGGGCTCTCAGGTGCCAAAGATGGGGTCCCATTACCCCTAGAAAAGGCACAATGGCTTTCTGTCCTGACACCTTTTCCCAGAGAGGAATCGACTTCCGTCTGGAATTCTGGGCTGAAAAACGGCCTTTTCCCAGACCCGCACAGGGTATGCACCGTCGAGCTTTGCAACCAGGGAAAAGGTGGCAGCCTTGGGCTCTCAGGTGCCAAAGATGGGGCCCAATTAGCATTACAAAATACACAATGGCTTTGTCTCCTGGTACCTTTTCCCTCTGAGGAATCTTCATAGGTCTGGAATTCTGGGCTGAAAAATGGCACTTTCCCGGACCCGCACGTGGAACGCTCCGTCGAGCTTTGCGCCCAGGGAAAAGGTGGCAGCCTTGGGCTCTCAGGTGTCCATTTTGGGGCCCCATTAACCCTAGAAAAGGCACAATTGCTTTCTGCCCTGGCACCTTTTCCCAGGGAGAAATGTACATCGGCCTCGAATTCTGGGATGAGAAACAGCACATTCCTGGACCCGCAAGTGGCACGCGCCGTCGACATTTGCGCCCAGGGAAAAGGTGGCAGCCTTGGGCTCTCAGGTGCAAAAGATGGGGCCCCATTACCCCTAGAAAAGGGACAATGACTTTCTGTCTTGACATCTTTTCCCAGAGAGGAATCGACTTTTGTCTGGAATTCTGGGCTGAAAACTGGCGTTTTCCGGAACCCACACAGGGTATGCACCGTCGAGCTTTACACTCAGGGAAAAGGGGACAGCCTTGGGCTCTCAGGTGCCAATGATGGGGCCTCGTTAACACTAGAAAAATAACACTTGCTTTCTGTCCTGGCACCTTTTCCCAGGCAGGAATCTTCGTCCGTCTGGAAATCTGGGTTCAAAAATGGCACTGCCCCAAATCCGCACAAGGTACACACCGTCGAGCTTTGTGCCCAGGGAAAAGGGGGCAGCCTTGGGCTCTCAGGTGCCAATGATGGTGCCCCATTACCCCTACAAAAGGCAGAATGGCTTTCTGTCCTGGCACCTTTTCCCAGGGAGGAATCTTCAGCGGTTTGGAATTCTGGTCTGAGAATCGGCACTTTCCTGGACCCGCAAGTGGAACGCACCATCGAGCTTTGCGTCCAGGGAAAAGGTGGCAGTCTTGGGTTCTCAGGTGCCAATGATGGGACCCCATTACCTTTACAAAAAGCACAATGGCTTTCTGTCCTGGCACCTTTTCCCTGGGAGGAGTCTTCATTGGTCTGGAATTCTGGGCTGTAAAATGGCACTTTCTGGGACCAGCACGTGGCACGCACTGTCGTGCTTTGCGCCCAGGGAAAAGGAGGCAACCTCTGGCTCTCAGATGCCAATGACGGGCCCCCATTAACACTAGAAATGGAACAATCGCTTTCTGTCCTGGGAGCCCTTTCCCTGGGAGGAGTCGTCATCCGTCTGGTATCCTGGGCTGAACAAAGCACTTTCTCTGACCTGCACGTGGCAGGCACCATCTAGCTTTGCGCCCAGGGAAGAGGTGACAGCCTTGGGCTCTCAGGTGCCAATGATGGGTCCTCGTTAACACTAGATAAATAACAATCGCTTTCTGTCCTGGCACTTTTTCCCAGGGAGGAATTTTCGTCCGTCTGGAATTCTGGACTGAACAACGGTACTTCCCCGGACCTGCAAGTGGAACGCACCGTCGAGCTTTGTGCCCAGGCAAAAGGTGGCAGCCTTGGGCTCTCAGGTGCCAATCATGGGGCCCCATTAACCCTAGAAAAGGCACAATCGCTTTCTGTCCTGGCACCTTTTCCCTGGGAGGAATTTTCTTCCGTCTGGAATTCTGGGCTGAAAAACGGCACTTCCCCGGACCTGCAAGTGGAACGCACCTTCGAGCTTTGCGCCCAGGGAAAAGGTGGCAGTCTTGGGCTCTCAGGTGCCAAAGATGGGGTCCCATTACCCCTAGAAAAGGCACAATGGCTTTCTGTCCTGACACCTTTTCCCAGAGAGGAATCGACTTCCGTCTGGAATTCTGGGCTGAAAAACGGCCTTTTCCCAAACCCGCACAGGGTATGCACCGTCGAGCTTTGCACCCAGGGAAAAGGTGGCAGCCTTGGGCTCTCAGGTGCCAATGATGGGGCCCAATTAGCATTACAAAATACACAATGGCTTTGTCTCCTGGTACCTTTTCCCTCTGAGGAATCTTCATAGGTCTGGAATTCTGGGCTGAAAAATGGCACTTTCCCGGACCCGCACGTGGAACGCTCCGTCGAGCTTTGCGCCCAGGGAAAAGGTGGCAGCCTTGGGCTCTCAGGTGTCCATTTTGGGGCCCCATTAACCCTAGAAAAGGCACAATTGCTTTCTGCCCTGGCACCTTTTCCCAGGGAGAAATGTACATCGGCCTCGAATTCTGGGATGAGAAACAGCACATTCCTGGACCCGCAAGTGGCACGCGCCGTCGACATTTGCGCCCAGGGAAAAGGTGGCAGCCTTGGGCTCTCAGGTGCAAAAGATGGGGCCCCATTACCCCTAGAAAAGGGACAATGACTTTCTGTCTTGACATCTTTTCCCAGAGAGGAATCGACTTTTGTCTGGAATTCTGGGCTGAAAACTGGCGCTTTCCGGAACCCACACAGGGTATGCACCGTCGAGCTTTACACTCAGGGAAAAGGGGACAGCCTTGGGCTCTCAGGTGCCAATGATGGGGCCCCATTACCCCTAGAAAAAGAACAATCGCTTTCTGTCCTGGCACCTTTTCCCTGGGAGGAATCTTCATAGGTCTGGAATTCTGGGCTGAAAACGGCTCTTTCCCTTACCCGCGTGTGGCACGCACCGTCGAGCTTTGCGCCCAGGGAAAAGGTGGCAGCCCTGGGCTCTCAGCTGCCAATTTTGGGGCCCCATTAACCCTAGAAAAGGCACAATCGCTTTCTGTCCTGGCACCTTTTCCCAGGGAGAAATCTTCGCTGGCCTGGAATTCTGGCATGAGAAACGACACATTCCCGGACTTGCAAGTGGCACGCGCTGTCGACATTTGCGCCCAGGGAAAAGGTGGCAGCCTTGGGCTCTCAGGTGCCAAAGATGGGGCCCCATTACCCCTAGAAAAGGCACAATGGCTTTCTGTCCTGACACCTTTTCCCAGAGAGGAATCGACTTCTGTCTGGAATTCTGGGGTGAAAAACGTCGCTTTCCCGGACCCGCACAGGGTATGCACCGTCGAGCTTTGCACCCAGGGAAAAGGTGGCAGCCTTGGGCTCTCAGGTGCCAAAGATGGGGCCCAATTAGCATTACAAAATACACAATGGCTTTGTCTCCTGGTACCTTTTCCCTCTGAGGAATCTTCATAGGTCTGGAATCCTGGGTTGAAAAATGGCACTTTCCCGGTCCCGCAAGTGGAACGCTCCGTCGAGCTTTGCGCCCAGGGAAAAGGTGGCAGCCTTGGGCTCTCAGGTGTCAATTTTGGGACCTCATTAACCCTAGAAAAGGCACAATTGCTTTCTGTCCTGGCACTTTTTCCCAGGGAGAAATCTTCATCGGCCTCGAATTCTGGGATGAGAAACAGTACTTTCTTGGACCCGCAAGTAGAACGCACCGTCGAGCTTTGCGCTCAGGGAAAAGGTTGCAGCCTTGGGCTCTCAGGTGTCAATGATGGAGCCCCATTAACCCTAGGAAAGGAGCAATCGCTTTCTGTCCTGACACCTTTTCCCAGGGAGGAATCTTCATCGGTCTGGAATTCTGGAATGAGAAACGGCAATTTCCCGGACCCTCACGTAGCATGCATGGTCGAGTTTTGTGCCCAGGGTATAGGAGGCAACCTTGGGCTCTCAGGTGCCAAAGATGGAGCCCGATTAACCCTAGAAATGGAACAATCGCTTTCTGTCCTGGGAGCCTCTTCCCTGTGAGGAGTCTTCATCCGTCTGGAATTCAGGGCTGAAAAACGGCACTTTCCCAGACAAGAAAGTGGTACGCGCCGTTGATGTTTGCGCCCAGGGAAAAGGTGGCAGCCTTGAACTCTCAGGTGCCAGTGATGGGGCACCATTGACCTTAGAAAAGGACAATTCGATTTCTGACCTGGCACCCTTTCCCTGGGAGGTGTCTTCGTCCATCTGGAATTCTGGGCTGAAAAATGGCACTACACTGGACCCGCAAGTGGCACGCGCCGTCGACATTTGCGCCCAGGCAAAAGGTGGCAGCCTTGGGCTCTCAGGTGCCAATGATGGGGCCTCGTTAACACTAGAAAAATAACACTTGCTTTCTGTCCTGGCACCTTTTCCCAGGCAGGAATCTTCGTCCGTCTGGAAATCTGGGTTCAAAAATGGCACTGCCCCAAATCCGCACAAGGTACACACCGTCGAGCTTTGTGCCCAGGGAAAAGGGGGCAGCCTTGGGCTCTCAGGTGCCAATGATGGTGCCCCATTACCCCTACAAAAGGCACAATGGCTTTCTGTCCTGGCACCTTTTCCCAGGGAGGAATCTTCAGCGGTTTGGAATTCTGGTCTGAGAATCGGCACTTTCCTGGACCCGCAAGTGGAACGCACCATCGAGCTTTGCGTCCAGGGAAAAGGTGGCAGTCTTGGGTTCTCAGGTGCCAATGATGGGACCCCATTACCTTTACAAAAAGCACAATGGCTTTCTGTCCTGGCACCTTTTCCCTGGGAGGAGTCTTCATTGGTCTGGAATTCTGGGCTGTAAAATGGCACTTTCTGGGACCAGCACGTGGCACGCACTGTCGTGCTTTGCGCCCAGGGAAAAGGAGGCAACCTCTGGCTCTCAGATGCCAATGACGGGCCCCCATTAACACTAGAAATGGAACAATCGCTTTCTGTCCTGGGAGCCCTTTCCCTGGGAGGAGTCGTCATCCGTCTGGTATCCTGGGCTGAACAAAGCACTTTCTCTGACCTGCACGTGGCAGGCACCATCTAGCTTTGCGCCCAGGGAAGAGGTGACAGCCTTGGGCTCTCAGGTGCCAATGATGGGTCCTCGTTAACACTAGATAAATAACAATCGCTTTCTGTCCTGGCACTTTTTCCCAGGGAGGAATTTTCGTCCGTCTGGAATTCTGGACTGAACAACGGTACTTCCCCGGACCTGCAAGTGGAACGCACCGTCGAGCTTTGTGCCCAGGCAAAAGGTGGCAGCCTTGGGCTCTCAGGTGCCAATCATGGGGCCCCATTAACCCTAGAAAAGGCACAATCGCTTTCTGTCCTGGCACCTTTTCCCTGGGAGGAATTTTCTTCCGTCTGGAATTCTGGGCTGAAAAACGGCACTTCCCCGGACCTGCAAGTGGAACGCACCTTCGAGCTTTGCGCCCAGGGAAAAGGTGGCAGCCTTGGGCTCTCAGGTGCCAAAGATGGGGTCCCATTACCCCTAGAAAAGGCACAATGGCTTTCTGTCCTGACACCTTTTCCCAGAGAGGAATCGACTTCCGTCTGGAATTCTGGGCTGAAAAACGGCCTTTTCCCAGACCCGCACAGGGTATGCACCGTCGAGCTTTGCACCCAGGGAAAAGGTGGCAGCCTTGGGCTCTCAGGTGCCAATGATGGGGCCCAATTAGCATTACAAAATACACAATGGCTTTGTCTCCTGGTACCTTTTCCCTCTGAGGAATCTTCATAGGTCTGGAATTCTGGGCTGAAAAATGGCACTTTCCCGGACCCGCACGTGGAACGCTCCGTCGAGCTTTGCGCCCAGGGAAAAGGTGGCAGCCTTGGGCTCTCAGGTGTCCATTTTGGGGCCCCATTAACCCTAGAAAAGGCACAATTGCTTTCTGCCCTGGCACCTTTTCCCAGGGAGAAATGTACATCGGCCTCGAATTCTGGGATGAGAAACAGCACATTCCTGGACCCGCAAGTGGCACGCGCCGTCGACATTTGCGCCCAGGGAAAAGGTGGCAGCCTTGGGCTCTCAGGTGCAAAAGATGGGGCCCCATTACCCCTAGAAAAGGGACAATGACTTTCTGTCTTGACATCTTTTCCCAGAGAGGAATCGACTTTTGTCTGGAATTCTGGGCTGAAAACTGGCGTTTTCCGGAACCCACACAGGGTATGCACCGTCGAGCTTTACACTCAGGGAAAAGGGGACAGCCTTGGGCTCTCAGGTGCCAATGATGGGGCCCCATTACCCCTAGAAAAAGAACAATCGCTTTCTGTCCTGGCACCTTTTCCCTGGGAGGAATCTTCATAGGTCTGGAATTCTGGGCTGAAAACGGCTCTTTCCCTTACCCGCGTGTGGCACGCACCGTCGAGCTTTGCGCCCAGGGAAAAGGTGGCAGCCCTGGGCTCTCAGCTGCCAATTTTGGGGCCCCATTAACCCTAGAAAAGGCACAATCGCTTTCTGTCCTGGCACCTTTTCCCAGGGAGAAATCTTCGCTGGCCTGGAATTCTGGCATGAGAAACGACACATTCCCGGACTTGCAAGTGGCACGCGCTGTCGACATTTGCGCCCAGGGAAAAGGTGGCAGCCTTGGGCTCTCAGGTGCCAAAGATGGGGCCCCATTACCCCTAGAAAAGGCACAATGGCTTTCTGTCCTGACACCTTTTCCCAGAGAGGAATCGACTTCTGTCTGGAATTCTGGGGTGAAAAACGTCGCTTTCCCGGACCCGCACAGGGTATGCACCGTCGAGCTTTGCACCCAGGGAAAAGGTGGCAGCCTTGGGCTCTCAGGTGCCAAAGATGGGGCCCAATTAGCATTACAAAATACACAATGGCTTTGTCTCCTGGTACCTTTTCCCTCTGAGGAATCTTCATAGGTCTGGAATCCTGGGTTGAAAAATGGCACTTTCCCGGTCCCGCAAGTGGAACGCTCCGTCGAGCTTTGCGCCCAGGGAAAAGGTGGCAGCCTTGGGCTCTCAGGTGTCAATTTTGGGACCTCATTAACCCTAGAAAAGGCACAATTGCTTTCTGTCCTGGCACTTTTTCCCAGGGAGAAATCTTCATCGGCCTCGAATTCTGGGATGAGAAACAGTACTTTCTTGGACCCGCAAGTAGAACGCACCGTCGAGCTTTGTGCTCAGGGAAAAGGTTGCAGCCTTGGGCTCTCAGGTGTCAATGATGGAGCCCCATTAACCCTAGGAAAGGAGCAATCGCTTTCTGTCCTGACACCTTTTCCCAGGGAGGAATCTTCATCGGTCTGGAATTCTGGAATGAGAAACGGCAATTTCCCGGACCCTCACGTAGCATGCATGGTCGAGTTTTGTGCCCAGGGTATAGGAGGCAACCTTGGGCTCTCAGGTGCCAAAGATGGAGCCCGATTAACCCTAGAAATGGAACAATCGCTTTCTGTCCTGGGAGCCTCTTCCCTGTGAGGAGTCTTCATCCGTCTGGAATTCAGGGCTGAAAAACGGCACTTTCCCAGACAAGAAAGTGGTACGCGCCGTTGATGTTTGCGCCCAGGGAAAAGGTGGCAGCCTTGAACTCTCAGGTGCCAGTGATGGGGCACCATTGACCTTAGAAAAGGACAATTCGATTTCTGACCTGGCACCCTTTCCCTGGGAGGTGTCTTCGTCCATCTGGAATTCTGGGCTGAAAAATGGCACTACACTGGACCCGCAAGTGGCACGCGCCGTCGACATTTGCGCCCAGGCAAAAGGTGGCAGCCTTGGGCTCTCAGGTGCCAATGATGGGGCCTCGTTAACACTAGAAAAATAACACTTGCTTTCTGTCCTGGCACCTTTTCCCAGGCAGGAATCTTCGTCCGTCTGGAAATCTGGGTTCAAAAATGGCACTGCCCCAAATCCGCACAAGGTACACACCGTCGAGCTTTGTGCCCAGGGAAAAGGGGGCAGCCTTGGGCTCTCAGGTGCCAATGATGGTGCCCCATTACCCCTACAAAAGGCACAATGGCTTTCTGTCCTGGCACCTTTTCCCAGGGAGGAATCTTCAGCGGTTTGGAATTCTGGTCTGAGAATCGGCACTTTCCTGGACCCGCAAGTGGAACGCACCATCGAGCTTTGCGTCCAGGGAAAAGGTGGCAGTCTTGGGTTCTCAGGTGCCAATGATGGGACCCCATTACCTTTACAAAAAGCACAATGGCTTTCTGTCCTGGCACCTTTTCCCTGGGAGGAGTCTTCATTGGTCTGGAATTCTGGGCTGTAAAATGGCACTTTCTGGGACCAGCACGTGGCACGCACTGTCGTGCTTTGCGCCCAGGGAAAAGGAGGCAACCTCTGGCTCTCAGATGCCAATGACGGGCCCCCATTAACACTAGAAATGGAACAATCGCTTTCTGTCCTGGGAGCCCTTTCCCTGGGAGGAGTCGTCATCCGTCTGGTATCCTGGGCTGAACAAAGCACTTTCTCTGACCTGCACGTGGCAGGCACCATCTAGCTTTGCGCCCAGGGAAGAGGTGACAGCCTTGGGCTCTCAGGTGCCAATGATGGGTCCTCGTTAACACTAGATAAATAACAATCGCTTTCTGTCCTGGCACTTTTTCCCAGGGAGGAATTTTCGTCCGTCTGGAATTCTGGACTGAACAACGGTACTTCCCCGGACCTGCAAGTGGAACGCACCGTCGAGCTTTGTGCCCAGGCAAAAGGTGGCAGCCTTGGGCTCTCAGGTGCCAATCATGGGGCCCCATTAACCCTAGAAAAGGCACAATCGCTTTCTGTCCTGGCACCTTTTCCCTGGGAGGAATTTTCTTCCGTCTGGAATTCTGGGCTGAAAAACGGCACTTCCCCGGACCTGCAAGTGGAACGCACCTTCGAGCTTTGCGCCCAGGGAAAAGGTGGCAGCCTTGGGCTCTCAGGTGCCAAAGATGGGGTCCCATTACCCCTAGAAAAGGCACAATGGCTTTCTGTCCTGACACCATTTCCCAGAGAGGAATCGACTTCCGTCTGGAATTCTGGGCTGAAAAACGGCCTTTTCCCAGACCCGCACAGGGTATGCACCGTCGAGCTTTGCACCCAGGGAAAAGGTGGCAGCCTTGGGCTCTCAGGTGCCAATGATGGGGCCCAATTAGCATTACAAAATACACAATGGCTTTGTCTCCTGGTACCTTTTCCCTCTGAGGAATCTTCATAGGTCTGGAATTCTGGGCTGAAAAATGGCACTTTCCCGGACCCGCACGTGGAACGCTCCGTCGAGCTTTGCGCCCAGGGAAAAGGTGGCAGCCTTGGGCTCTCAGGTGTCCATTTTGGGGCCCCATTAACCCTAGAAAAGGCACAATTGCTTTCTGCCCTGGCACCTTTTCCCAGGGAGAAATCTACATCGGCCTCGAATTCTGGGATGAGAAACAGCACATTCCTGGACCCGCAAGTGGCACGCGCCGTCGACATTTGCGCCCAGGGAAAAGGTGGCAGCCTTGGGCTCTCAGGTGCAAAAGATGGGGCCCCATTACCCCTAGAAAAGGGACAATGACTTTCTGTCTTGACATCTTTTCCCAGAGAGGAATCGACTTTTGTCTGGAATTCTGGGCTGAAAACTGGCGCTTTCCGGAACCCACACAGGGTATGCACCGTCGAGCTTTACACTCAGGGAAAAGGGGACAGCCTTGGGCTCTCAGGTGCCAATGATGGGGCCCCATTACCCCTAGAAAAAGAACAATCGCTTTCTGTCCTGACACCTTTTCCCAGGGTGGAATCTTCATTGGTCTGGAATTCTGGACTGAACAACGGTACTTCCCCGGACCTGCAAGTGGAACGCACCGTCGAGCTTTGTGCCCAGGCAAAAGGTGGCAGCCTTGGGCTCTCAGGTGCCAATCATGGGGCCCCATTAACCCTAGAAAAGGCACAATCGCTTTCTGACCTGGCACCTTTTCCCTGGGTAGTGTCTTCGTCCGTCTGGAATTCTGGGCTGAAAAATGGCACTTCCCTGGACCCGCAAGTGGCACGTGCATTCGACATTTGCGCCCAGGCAAAAGATGGCAGCCTTGGGCTCTCAGGTGCCAATTTTGGGGCCCCATTACCCTTACAAAAGGCACAATGTCTTTCTGTCCTGGTACCTTTTCCCAGGGAGGAATCTTCATCGGTTTGGAATTCTGGTATGAGAATCGGCCCTTTCCCAGACCCGCACAGGGTATGCACCGTCGAGCTTTGCACCCAGGGAAAAGGTGGCAGCCTTGGGCTCTCAGGTGCCAATGATGGGGCCCAATTAGCATTACAAAATACACAATGGCTTTGTCTCCTGGTACCTTTTCCCTCTGAGGAATCTTCATAGGTCTGGAATTCTGGGCTGAAAAATGGCACTTTCCCGGACCCGCACGTGGAACACTCCGTCGAGCTTTGCGCCCAGGGAAAAGGTGGCAGCCTTGGGCTCTCAGGTGTCCATTTTGGGGCCCCATTAACCCTAGAAAAGGCACAATTGCTTTCTGCCCTGGCACCTTTTCCCAGGGAGAAATGTACATCGGCCTCGAATTCTGGGATGAGAAACAGCACATTCCTGGACCCGCAAGTGGCACGCGCCGTCGACATTTGCGCCCAGGGAAAAGGTGGCAGCCTTGGGCTCTCAGGTGCAAAAGATGGGGCCCCATTACCCCTAGAAAAGGGACAATGACTTTCTGTCTTGACATCTTTTCCCAGAGAGGAATCGACTTTTGTCTGGAATTCTGGGCTGAAAACTGGCGCTTTCCGGAACCCACACAGGGTATGCACCGTCGAGCTTTACACTCAGGGAAAAGGGGACAGCCTTGGGCTCTCAGGTGCCAATGATGGGGCCCCATTACCCCTAGAAAAAGAACAATCGCTTTCTGTCCTGGCACCTTTTCCCTGGGAGGAATCTTCATAGGTCTGGAATTCTGGGCTGAAAACGGCTCTTTCCCTTACCCGCGTGTGGCACGCACCGTCGAGCTTTGCGCCCAGGGAAAAGGTGGCAGCCCTGGGCTCTCAGCTGCCAATTTTGGGGCCCCATTAACCCTAGAAAAGGCACAATCGCTTTCTGTCCTGGCACCTTTTCCCAGGGAGAAATCTTCGCTGGCCTGGAATTCTGGCATGAGAAACGACACATTCCCGGACTTGCAAGTGGCACGCGCTGTCGACATTTGCGCCCAGGGAAAAGGTGGCAGCCTTGGGCTCTCAGGTGCCATAGATGGGGCCCCATTACCCCTAGAAAAGGGACAATGGCTTTCTGTCCTGACACCTTTTCCCAGAGAGGAATCGACTTCTGTCTGGAATTCTGGGCTGAAAAACGGCCCGTTCCCGGACCCGCACAGGGTATGCACCGTCGAGCTTTGCACCCAGGGAAAAGGTGGCAGCCTTGGGCTCTCAGGTGCCAAAGATGGGGCCCAATTAGCATTACAAAATACACAATGGCTTTGTCTCCTGGTACCTTTTCCCTCTGAGGAATCTTCATAGGTCTGGAATCCTGGGTTGAAAAATGGCACTTTCCCGGTCCCGCAAGTGGAACGCTCCGTCGAGCTTTGCGCCCAGGGAAAAGGTGGCAGCCTTGGGCTCTCAGGTGTCAATTTTGGGACCTCATTAACCCTAGAAAAGGCACAATTGCTTTCTGTCCTGGCACTTTTTCCCAGGGAGAAATCTTCATCGGCCTCGAATTCTGGGATGAGAAACAGTACTTTCTTGGACCCGCAAGTAGAACGCACCGTCGAGCTTTGCGCTCAGGGAAAAGGTTGCAGCCTTGGGCTCTCAGGTGTCAATGATGGAGCCCCATTAACCCTAGGAAAGGAGCAATCGCTTTCTGTCCTGACACCTTTTCCCAGGGAGGAATCTTCATCGGTCTGGAATTCTGGAATGAGAAACGGCAATTTCCCGGACCCTCACGTAGCATGCATGGTCGAGTTTTGTGCCCAGGGTATAGGAGGCAACCTTGGGCTCTCAGGTGCCAAAGATGGAGCCCGATTAACCCTAGAAATGGAACAATCGCTTTCTGTCCTGGGAGCCTCTTCCCTGTGAGGAGTCTTCATCCGTCTGGAATTCAGGGCTGAAAAACGGCACTTTCCCAGACAAGAAAGTGGTACGCGCCGTTGATGTTTGCGCCCAGGGAAAAGGTGGCAGCCTTGAACTCTCAGGTGCCAGTGATGGGGCACCATTGACCTTAGAAAAGGACAATTCGATTTCTGACCTGGCACCCTTTCCCTGGGAGGTGTCTTCGTCCATCTGGAATTCTGGGCTGAAAAATGGCACTACCCTGGACCCGCAAGTGGCACGCGCCGTCGACATTTGCGCCCAGGCAAAAGGTGGCAGCCTTGGGCTCTCAGGTGCCAATGATGGGGCCTCGTTAACACTAGAAAAATAACACTTGCTTTCTGTCCTGGCACCTTTTCCCAGGGAGGAATCTTCGTCCGTCTGGAAATCTGGGTTCAAAAATGGCACTGCCCCAAACCCGCACAAGGTACACACCGTCGAGCTTTGTGCCCAGGGAAAAGGGGGCAGCCTTGGGCTCTCAGGTGCCAATGATGGGGCCCCATTACCCCTACAAAAGGCACAATGGCTTTCTGTCCTGGCACCTTTTCCCAGGGAGGAATCTTCAGCGGTTTGGAATTCTGGTCTGAGAATCGGCACTTTCCTGGACCCGCAAGTGGAACGCACCATCGAGCTTTGCGTCCAGGGAAAAGGTGGCAGTCTTGGGTTCTCAGGTGCCAATGATGGGACCCCATTACCTTTACAAAAAGCACAATGGCTTTCTGTCCTGGCACCTTTTCCCAGGGAGGAGTCTTCATTGGTCTGGAATTCTGGGCTGTAAAATGGCACTTTCTGGGACCAGCACGTGTCACGCACTGTCGTGCTTTGCGCCCAGGGAAAAGGAGGCAACCTCTGGCTCTCAGATGCCAATGACGGGCCCCCATTAACACTAGAAATGGAACAATCACTTTCTGTCCTGGGAGCCCTTTCCCTGGCAGGAGTCGTCATCCATCTGGTATCCTGGGCTGAACAAAGCACTTTCTCTGACCTGCACGTGGCAGGCACCATCTAGCTTTGCGCCCAGGGAAGAGGTGACAGCCTTGGGCTCTCAGGTGCCAATGATGGGTCCTCGTTAACACTAGATAAATAACAATCGCTTTCTGTCCTGGCACTTTTTCCCAGGGAGGAATTTTCATCCGTCTGGAATTCTGGACTGAACAACGGTACTTCCCCGGACCTGCAAGTGGAACGCATCGTCGAGCTTTGTGCCCAGGCAAAAGGTGGCAGCCTTGGGCTCTCAGGTGCCAATCATGGGGCCCCATTAACCCTAGAAAAGGCACAATCGCTTTCTGTCCTGGCACCTTTTCCCTGGGAGGAATTTTCTTCCGTCTGGAATTCTGGGCTGAAAAACGGCACTTCCCCGGACCTGCAAGTGGAACGCACCTTCGAGCTTTGCGCCCAGGGAAAAGGTGGCAGCCTTGGGCTCTCAGGTGCCAAAGATGGGGTCCCATTACCCCTAGAAAAGGCACAATGGCTTTCTGTCCTGACACCTTTTCCCAGAGAGGAATCGACTTCCGTCTGGAATTCTGGGCTGAAAAACGGCCCTTTCCCAGACCTGCACAGGGTATGCACCGTCGAGCTTTGCACCCAGGGAAAAGGTGGCAGCCTTGGGCTCTCAGGTGCCAATGATGGGGCCCAATTAGCATTACAAAATACACAATGGCTTTGTCTCCTGGTACCTTTTCCCTCTGAGGAATCTTCATAGGTCTGGAATTCTGGGCTGAAAAATGGCACTTTCCCGGACCCGCACGTGGAACGCTCCGTCGAGCTTTGCGCCCAGGGAAAAGGTGGCAGCCTTGGGCTCTCAGGTGTCAATTTTAGGGCCCCATTAACCCTAGAAAAGGCACAATTGCTTTCTGCCCTGGCACCTTTTCCCTGGGAGAAATGTACATCGGCCTCGAATTCTGGGATGAGAAACAGCACATTCCTGGACCCGCAAGTGGCACACACCGTCGAGCTTTGCGCTCAGGGAAAAGGTGGCAGCCTTGGGCTCTCAGGTGTCAAAGATGGAGCCCCATTACTCCTAGAAAAGGAACAATCGCTTTCTGTCCTGACACCTTTTCCCAGGGAGGAATCTTCATCGGTCTGGAATTCTGGAATGAGAAACGGCAATTTCCCGGACCCTCACCTAGCACGCATGGTCGAGCTTTGCGCCCAGGGTATAGGAGGCAACCTTGGGCTCTCAGGTGCCAATGATGGAGCCCGATTAACCCTGGAAATGGAACAATCGCTTTCTGTCCTGGGAGCCTCTTCCCTGTGAGGAGTCTTCAGCCGTCTGGAATTCAGGGCTGAAAAACGGCACTTTCCCGGACAAGAAAGTGGTACGCGCCGTTGATGTTTGTGCCCACGGAAAAGGTGGCAGCCTTGAACTCTCAGGTGCCAATGATGGGACACCATTGACCCTAGAAAAGGACAATTCGATTTCTGACCTGGCACCTTTTCCCTGGGTAGTGTCTTCGTCCGTCTGGAATTCTGGGCTGAAAAATGGCACTTCCCTGGACCCGCAAGTGGCACGTGCATTCGACATTTGCGCCCAGGCAAAAGATGGCAGCCTTGGGCTCTCAGGTGCCAATTTTGGGGCCCCATTACCCTTACAAAAGGCACAATGTCTTTCTGTCCTGGTACCTTTTCCCAGGGAGGAATCTTCATCGGTTTGGAATTCTGGTATGAGAATCGGCCCTTTCCCAGACCCGCACAGGGTATGCTCCGTCGAGCTTTGCACCCAGGGAAAAGGTGGCAGCCTTGGGCTCTCAGGTACCAATGATGGGGCCCAATTAGCATTACAAAATACACAATGGCTTTGTCTCCTGGTACCTTTTCCCTCTGAGGAATCTTCATAGGTCTGGAATTCTGGGCTGAAAAATGGCACTTTCCCGGACCCGCACGTGGAACGCTCCGTCGAGCTTTGCGCCCAGGGAAAAGGTGGCAGCCTTGGGCTCTCAGGTGTCCATTTTGGGGCCCCATTAACCCTAGAAAAGGCACAATTGCTTTCTGCCCTGGCACCTTTTCCCAGGGAGAAATCTACATCGGCCTCGAATTCTGGGATGAGAAACAGCACATTCCTGGACCCGCAAGTGGCACGCGCCGTCGACATTTGCGCCCAGGGAAAAGGTGGCAGCCTTGGGCTCTCAGGTGCAAAAGATGGGGCCCCATTACCCCTAGAAAAGGGACAATGACTTTCTGTCTTGACATCTTTTCCCAGAGAGGAATCGACTTTTGTCTGGAATTCTGGGCTGAAAACTGGCGCTTTCCGGAACCCACACAGGGTATGCACCGTCGAGCTTTACACTCAGGGAAAAGGGGACAGCCTTGGGCTCTCAGGTGCCAATGATGGGGCCCCATTACCCCTAGAAAAAGAACAATCGCTTTCTGTCCTGGCACCTTTTCCCTGGGAGGAATCTTCATAGGTCTGGAATTCTGGGCTGAAAACGGCTCTTTCCCTTACCCGCGTGTGGCACGCACCGTCGAGCTTTGCGCCCAGGGAAAAGGTGGCAGCCCTGGGCTCTCAGCTGCCAATTTTGGGGCCCCATTAACCCTAGAAAAGGCACAATCGCTTTCTGTCCTGGCACCTTTTCCCAGGGAGAAATCTTCGCTGGCCTGGAATTCTGGCATGAGAAACGACACATTCCCGGACTTGCAAGTGGCACGCGCTGTCGACATTTGCGCCCAGGGAAAAGGTGGCAGCCTTGGGCTCTCAGGTGCCATAGATGGGGCCCCATTACCCCTAGAAAAGGGACAATGGCTTTCTGTCCTGACACCTTTTCCCAGAGAGGAATCGACTTCTGTCTGGAATTCTGGGCTGAAAAACGGCCCGTTCCCGGACCCGCACAGGGTATGCACCGTCGAGCTTTGCACCCAGGGAAAAGGTGGCAGCCTTGGGCTCTCAGGTGCCAAAGATGGGGCCCAATTAGCATTACAAAATACACAATGGCTTTGTCTCCTGGTACCTTTTCCCTCTGAGGAATCTTCATAGGTCTGGAATCCTGGGTTGAAAAATGGCACTTTTCCGGTCCCGCAAGTGGAACGCTCCGTCGAGCTTTGCGCCCAGGGAAAAGGTGGCAGCCTTGGGCTCTCAGGTGTCAATTTTGGGACCTCATTAACCCTAGAAAAGGCACAATTGCTTTCTGTCCTGGCACTTTTTCCCAGGGAGAAATCTTCATCGGCCTCGAATTCTGGGATGAGAAACAGTACTTTCTTGGACCCGCAAGTAGAACGCACCGTCGAGCTTTGCGCTCAGGGAAAAGGTTGCAGCCTTGGGCTCTCAGGTGTCAATGATGGAGCCCCATTAACCCTAGGAAAGGAGCAATCGCTTTCTGTCCTGACACCTTTTCCCAGGGAGGAATCTTCATCGGTCTGGAATTCTGGAATGAGAAACGGCAATTTCCCGGACCCTCACGTAGCATGCATGGTCGAGTTTTGTGCCCAGGGTATAGGAGGCAACCTTGGGCTCTCAGGTGCCAAAGATGGAGCCCGATTAACCCTAGAAATGGAACAATCGCTTTCTGTCCTGGGAGCCTCTTCCCTGTGAGGAGTCTTCATCCGTCTGGAATTCAGGGCTGAAAAACGGCACTTTCCCAGACAAGAAAGTGGTACGCGCCGTTGATGTTTGCGCCCAGGGAAAAGGTGGCAGCCTTGAACTCTCAGGTGCCAGTGATGGGGCACCATTGACCTTAGAAAAGGACAATTCGATTTCTGACCTGGCACCCTTTCCCTGGGAGGTGTCTTCGTCCATCTGGAATTCTGGGCTGAAAAATGGCACTACCCTGGACCCGCAAGTGGCACGCGCCGTCGACATTTGCGCCCAGGCAAAAGGTGGCAGCCTTGGGCTCTCAGGTGCCAATGATGGGGCCTCGTTAACACTAGAAAAATAACACTTGCTTTCTGTCCTGGCACCTTTTCCCAGGCAGGAATCTTCGTCCGTCTGGAAATCTGGGTTCAAAAATGGCACTGCCCCAAACCCGCACAAGGTACACACCGTCGAGCTTTGCTCCCAGGGAAAAGGGGGCAGCCTTGGGCTCTCAGGTTCCAATGATGGTGCCCCATTACCCCTACAAAAGGCACAATGGCTTTCTGTCCTGGCACCTTTTCCCAGGGAGGAATCTTCAGCGGTTTGGAATTCTGGTCTGAGAATCGGCACTTTCCTGGACCCGCAAGTGGAACGCACCATCGAGCTTTGCGTCCAGGGAAAAGGTGGCAGTCTTGGGTTCTCAGGTGCCAATGATGGGACCCCATTACCTTTACAAAAAGCACAATGGCTTTCTGTCCTGGCACCTTTTCCCAGGGAGGAGTCTTCATTGGTCTGGAATTCTGGGCTGTAAAATGGCACTTTCTGGGACCAGCACGTGTCACGCACTGTCGTGCTTTGCGCCCAGGGAAAAGGAGGCAACCTCTGGCTCTCAGATGCCAATGACGGGCCCCCATTAACACTAGAAATGGAACAATCACTTTCTGTCCTGGGAGCCCTTTCCCTGGCAGGAGTCGTCATCCGTCTGGTATCCTGGGCTGAACAAAGCACTTTCTCTGACCTGCACGTGGCAGGCACCATCTAGCTTTGCGCCCAGGGAAGAGGTGACAGCCTTGGGCTCTCAGGTGCCAATGATGGGTCCTCGTTAACACTAGATAAATAACAATCGCTTTCTGTCCTGGCACTTTTTCCCAGGGAGGAATTTTCATCCGTCTGGAATTCTGGACTGAACAACGGTACTTCCCCGGACCTGCAAGTGGAACGCATCGTCGAGCTTTGTGCCCAGGCAAAAGGTGGCAGCCTTGGGCTCTCAGGTGCCAATCATGGGGCCCCATTAACCCTAGAAAAGGCACAATCGCTTTCTGTCCTGGCACCTTTTCCCTGGGAGGAATTTTCTTCCGTCTGGAATTCTGGGCTGAAAAACGGCACTTCCCCGGACCTGCAAGTGGAACGCACCTTCGAGCTTTGCGCCCAGGGAAAAGGTGGCAGCCTTGGGCTCTCAGGTGCCAAAGATGGGGTCCCATTACCCCTAGAAAAGGCACAATGGCTTTCTGTCCTGACACCTTTTCCCAGAGAGGAATCGACTTCCGTCTGGAATTCTGGGCTGAAAAACGGCCCTTTCCCAGACCCGCACAGGGTATGCACCGTCGAGCTTTGCACCCAGGGAAAAGGTGGCAGCCTTGGGCTCTCAGGTGCCAATGATGGGGCCCAATTAGCATTACAAAATACACAATGGCTTTGTCTCCTGGTACCTTTTCCCTCTGAGGAATCTTCATAGGTCTGGAATTCTGGGCTGAAAAATGGCACTTTCCCGGACCCGCACGTGGAACGCTCCGTCGAGCTTTGCGCCCAGGGAAAAGGTGGCAGCCTTGGGCTCTCAGGTGTCAATTTTAGGGCCCCATTAACCCTAGAAAAGGCACAATTGCTTTCTGCCCTGGCACCTTTTCCCTGGAAGAAATCTACATCGGCCTCGAATTCTGGGATGAGAAACAGCACATTCCTGGACCCGCACAGGGTATGCACCGTCGAGCTTTGCGCTCAGGGAAAAGGTTGCAGCCTTGGGCTCTCAGGTGTCAAAGATGGAGCCCCATTACTCCTAGAAAAGGAACAATCGCTTTCTGTCCTGACACCTTTTCCCAGGGAGGAATCTTCATCGGTCTGGAATTCTGGAATGAGAAACGGCAATTTCCCGGACCCTCACGTAGCACGCATGGTCGAGCTTTGCGCCCAGGGTATAGGAGGCAACCTTGGGCTCTCAGGTGCCAATGATGGAGCCCGATTAACCCTGGAAATGGAACAATCGCTTTCTGTCCTGGGAGCCTCTTCCCTGTGAGGAGTCTTCAGCCGTCTGGAATTCAGGGCTGAAAAACGGCACTTTCCCGGACAAGAAAGTGGTACGCGCCGTTGATGTTTGCGCCCACGGAAAAGGTGGCAGCCTTGAACTCTCAGGTGCCAATGATGGGACACCATTGACCCTAGAAAAGGACAATTCGATTTCTGACCTGGCACCTTTTCCCTGGGTAGTGTCTTCGTCCGTCTGGAATTCTGGGCTGAAAAATGGCACTTCCCTGGACCCGCAAGTGGCACGTGCATTCGACATTTGCGCCCAGGCAAAAGATGGCAGCCTTGGGCTCTCAGGTGCCAATTTTGGGGCCCCATTACCCTTACAAAAGGCACAATGTCTTTCTGTCCTGGTACCTTTTCCCAGGGAGGAATCTTCATCGGTTTGGAATTCTGGTATGAGAATCGGCCCTTTCCCAGACCCGCACAGGGTATGCACCGTCGAGCTTTGCACCCAGGGAAAAGGTGGCAGCCTTGGGCTCTCAGGTACCAATGATGGGGCCCAATTAGCATTACAAAATACACAATGGCTTTGTCTCCTGGTACCTTTTCCCTCTGAGGAATCTTCATAGGTCTGGAATTCTGGGCTGAAAAATGGCACTTTCCCGGACCCGCACGTGGAACGCTCCGTCGAGCTTTGCGCCCAGGGAAAAGGTGGCAGCCTTGGGCTCTCAGGTGTCCATTTTGGGGCCCCATTAACCCTAGAAAAGGCACAATTGCTTTCTGCCCTGGCACCTTTTCCCAGGGAGAAATGTACATCGGCCTCGAATTCTGGGATGAGAAACAGCACATTCCTGGACCCGCAAGTGGCACGCGCCGTCGACATTTGCGCCCAGGGAAAAGGTGGCAGCCTTGGGCTCTCAGGTGCAAAAGATGGGGCCCCATTACCCCTAGAAAAGGGACAATGACTTTCTGTCTTGACATCTTTTCCCAGAGAGGAATCGACTTTTGTCTGGAATTCTGGGCTGAAAACTGGCGCTTTCCGGAACCCACACAGGGTATGCACCGTCGAGCTTTACACTCAGGGAAAAGGGGACAGCCTTGGGCTCTCAGGTGCCAATGATGGGGCCCCATTACCCCTAGAAAAAGAACAATCGCTTTCTGTCCTGGCACCTTTTCCCTGGGAGGAATCTTCATAGGTCTGGAATTCTGGGCTGAAAACGGCTCTTTCCCTTACCCGCGTGTGGCACGCACCGTCGAGCTTTGCGCCCAGGGAAAAGGTGGCAGCCCTGGGCTCTCAGCTGCCAATTTTGGGGCCCCATTAACCCTAGAAAAGGCACAATCGCTTTCTGTCCTGGCACCTTTTCCCAGGGAGAAATCTTCGCTGGCCTGGAATTCTGGCATGAGAAACGACACATTCCCGGACTTGCAAGTGGCACGCGCTGTCGACATTTGCGCCCAGGGAAAAGGTGGCAGCCTTGGGCTCTCAGGTGCCATAGATGGGGCCCCATTACCCCTAGAAAAGGGACAATGGCTTTCTGTCCTGACACCTTTTCCCAGAGAGGAATCGACTTCTGTCTGGAATTCTGGGCTGAAAAACGGCCCGTTCCCGGACCCGCACAGGGTATGCACCGTCGAGCTTTGCGCTCAGGGAAAAGGTTGCAGCCTTGGGCTCTCAGGTGTCAATGATGGAGCCCCATTAACCCTAGGAAAGGAGCAATCGCTTTCTGTCCTGACACCTTTTCCCAGGGAGGAATCTTCATCGGTCTGGAATTCTGGAATGAGAAACGGCAATTTCCCGGACCCTCACGTAGCACGCATGGTCGAGCTTTGCGCCCAGGGTATAGGAGGCAACCTTGGGCTCTCAGGTGCCAATGATGGAGCCCGATTAACCCTGGAAATGGAACAATCGCTTTCTGTCCGGGAGCCTCTTCCCTGTGAGGAGTCTTCAGCCGTCTGGAATTCAGGGCTGAAAAACGGCACTTTCCCGGACAAGAAAGTGGTACGCGCCGTTGATGTTTGTGCCCACGGAAAAGGTGGCAGCCTTGAACTCTCAGGTGCCAATGATGGGACACCATTGACCCTAGAAAAGGACAATTCGATTTCTGACCTGGCACCTTTTCCCTGGGTAGTGTCTTCGTCCGTCTGGAATTCTGGGCTGAAAAATGGCACTTCCCTGGACCCGCAAGTGGCACGTGCATTCGACATTTGCGCCCAGGCAAAAGATGGCAGCCTTGGGCTCTCAGGTGCCAATTTTGGGGCCCCATTACCCTTACAAAAGGCACAATGTCTTTCTGTCCTGGTACCTTTTCCCAGGGAGGAATCTTCATCGGTTTGGAATTCTGGTATGAGAATCGGCCCTTTCCCAGACCCGCACAGGGTATGCTCCGTCGAGCTTTGCAACCAGGGAAAAGGTGGCAGCCTTGGGCTCTCAGGTGCCAATGATGGGGCCCAATTAGCATTACAAAATACACAATGGCTTTGTCTCCTGGTACCTTTTCCCTCTGAGGAATCTTCATAGGTCTGGAATTCTGGGCTGAAAAATGGCACTTTCCCGGACCCGCACGTGGAACGCTCCGTCGAGCTTTGCGCCCAGGGAAAAGGTGGCAGCCTTGGGCTCTCAGGTGTCCATTTTGGGGCCCCATTAACCCTAGAAAAGGCACAATTGCTTTCTGCCCTGGCACCTTTTCCCAGGGAGAAATCTACATCGGCCTCGAATTCTGGGATGAGAAACAGCACATTCCTGGACCCGCAAGTGGCACGCGCCGTCGACATTTGCGCCCAGGGAAAAGGTGGCAGCCTTGGGCTCTCAGGTGCAAAAGATGGGGCCCCATTACCCCTAGAAAAGGGACAATGACTTTCTGTCTTGACATCTTTTCCCAGAGAGGAATCGACTTTTGTCTGGAATTCTGGGCTGAAAACTGGCGCTTTCCGGAACCCACACAGGGTATGCACCGTCGAGCTTTACACTCAGGGAAAAGGGGACAGCCTTGGGCTCTCAGGTGCCAATGATGGGGCCCCATTACCCCTAGAAAAAGAACAATCGCTTTCTGTCCTGGCACCTTTTCCCTGGGAGGAATCTTCATAGGTCTGGAATTCTGGGCTGAAAACGGCTCTTTCCCTTACCCGCGTGTGGCACGCACCGTCGAGCTTTGCGCCCAGGGAAAAGGTGGCAGCCCTGGGCTCTCAGCTGCCAATTTTGGGGCCCCATTAACCCTAGAAAAGGCACAATCGCTTTCTGTCCTGGCACCTTTTCCCAGGGAGAAATCTTCGCTGGCCTGGAATTCTGGCATGAGAAACGACACATTCCCGGACTTGCAAGTGGCACGCGCTGTCGACATTTGCGCCCAGGGAAAAGGTGGCAGCCTTGGGCTCTCAGGTGCCATAGATGGGGCCCCATTACCCCTAGAAAAGGGACAATGGCTTTCTGTCCTGACACCTTTTCCCAGAGAGGAATCGACTTCTGTCTGGAATTCTGGGCTGAAAAACGGCCCGTTCCCGGACCCGCACAGGGTATGCACCGTCGAGCTTTGCACCCAGGGAAAAGGTGGCAGCCTTGGGCTCTCAGGTGCCAAAGATGGGGCCCAATTAGCATTACAAAATACACAATGGCTTTGTCTCCTGGTACCTTTTCCCTCTGAGGAATCTTCATAGGTCTGGAATCCTGGGTTGAAAAATGGCACTTTCCCGGTCCCGCAAGTGGAACGCTCCGTCGAGCTTTGCGCCCAGGGAAAAGGTGGCAGCCTTGGGCTCTCAGGTGTCAATTTTGGGACCTCATTAACCCTAGAAAAGGCACAATTGCTTTCTGTCCTGGCACTTTTTCCCAGGGAGAAATCTTCATCGGCCTCGAATTCTGGGATGAGAAACAGTACTTTCTTGGACCCGCAAGTAGAACGCACCATCGAGCTTTGCGCTCAGGGAAAAGGTTGCAGCCTTGGGCTCTCAGGTGTCAATGATGGAGCCCCATTAACCCTAGGAAAGGAGCAATCGCTTTCTGTCCTGACACCTTTTCCCAGGGAGGAATCTTCATCGGTCTGGAATTCTGGAATGAGAAACGGCAATTTCCCGGACCCTCACGTAGCATGCATGGTCGAGTTTTGTGCCCAGGGTATAGGAGGCAACCTTGGGCTCTCAGGTGCCAAAGATGGAGCCCGATTAACCCTAGAAATGGAACAATCGCTTTCTGTCCTGGGAGCCTCTTCCCTGTGAGGAGTCTTCATCCGTCTGGAATTCAGGGCTGAAAAACGGCACTTTCCCAGACAAGAAAGTGGTACGCGCCGTTGATGTTTGCGCCCAGGGAAAAGGTGGCAGCCTTGAACTCTCAGGTGCCAGTGATGGGGCACCATTGACCTTAGAAAAGGACAATTCGATTTCTGACCTGGCACCCTTTCCCTGGGAGGTGTCTTCGTCCATCTGGAATTCTGGGCTGAAAAATGGCACTACCCTGGACCCGCAAGTGGCACGCGCCGTCGACATTTGCGCCCAGGCAAAAGGTGGCAGCCTTGGGCTCTCAGGTGCCAATGATGGGGCCTCGTTAACACTAGAAAAATAACACTTGCTTTCTGTCCTGGCACCTTTTCCCAGGGAGGAATCTTCGTCCGTCTGGAAATCTGGGTTCAAAAATGGCACTGCCCCAAACCCGCACAAGGTACACACCGTCGAGCTTTGTGCCCAGGGAAAAGGGGGCAGCCTTGGGCTCTCAGGTGCCAATGATGGGGCCCCATTACCCCTACAAAAGGCACAATGGCTTTCTGTCCTGGCACCTTTTCCCAGGGAGGAATCTTCAGCGGTTTGGAATTCTGGTCTGAGAATCGGCACTTTCCTGGACCCGCAAGTGGAACGCACCATCGAGCTTTGCGTCCAGGGAAAAGGTGGCAGTCTTGGGTTCTCAGGTGCCAATGATGGGACCCCATTACCTTTACAAAAAGCACAATGGCTTTCTGTCCTGGCACCTTTTCCCTGGGAGGAGTCTTCATTGGTCTGGAATTCTGGGCTGTAAAATGGCACTTTCTGGGACCAGCACGTGGCACGCACTGTCGTGCTTTGCGCCCAGGGAAAAGGAGGCAACCTCTGGCTCTCAGATGCCAATGACGGGCCCCCATTAACACTAGAAATGGAACAATCACTTTCTGTCCTGGGAGCCCTTTCCCTGGCAGGAGTCGTCATCCGTCTGGTATCCTGGGCTGAACAAAGCACTTTCTCTGACCTGCACGTGGCAGGCACCATCTAGCTTTGCGCCCAGGGAAGAGGTGACAGCCTTGGGCTCTCAGGTGCCAATGATGGGTCCTCGTTAACACTAGATAAATAACAATCGCTTTCTGTCCTGGCACTTTTTCCCAGGGAGGAATTTTCATCCGTCTGGAATTCTGGACTGAACAACGGTACTTCCCCGGACCTGCAAGTGGAACGCATCGTCGAGCTTTGTGCCCAGGCAAAAGGTGGCAGCCTTGGGCTCTCAGGTGCCAATCATGGGGCCCCATTAACCCTAGAAAAGGCACAATCGCTTTCTGTCCTGGCACCTTTTCCCTGGGAGGAATTTTCTTCCGTCTGGAATTCTGGGCTGAAAAACGGCACTTCCCCGGACCTGCAAGTGGAACGCACCTTCGAGCTTTGCGCCCAGGGAAAAGGTGGCAGCCTTGGGCTCTCAGGTGCCAAAGATGGGGTCCCATTACCCCTAGAAAAGGCACAATGGCTTTCTGTCCTGACACCTTTTCCCAGAGAGGAATCGACTTCCGTCTGGAATTCTGGGCTGAAAAACGGCCCTTTCCCAGACCCGCACAGGGTATGCACCGTCGAGCTTTGCACCCAGGGAAAAGGTGGCAGCCTTGGGCTCTCAGGTGCCAATGATGGGGCCCAATTAGCATTACAAAATACACAATGGCTTTGTCTCCTGGTACCTTTTCCCTCTGAGGAATCTTCATAGGTCTGGAATTCTGGGCTGAAAAATGGCACTTTCCCGGACCCGCACGTGGAACGCTCCGTCGAGCTTTGCGCCCAGGGAAAAGGTGGCAGCCTTGGGCTCTCAGGTGTCAATTTTAGGGCCCCATTAACCCTAGAAAAGGCACAATTGCTTTCTGCCCTGGCACCTTTTCCCTGGGAGAAATCTACATCGGCCTCGAATTCTGGGATGAGAAACAGCACATTCCTGGACCCGCAAGTGGCACACACCGTCGAGCTTTGCGCTCAGGGAAAAGGTTGCAGCCTTGGGCTCTCAGGTGTCAAAGATGGAGCCCCATTACTCCTAGAAAAGGAACAATCGCTTTCTGTCCTGACACCTTTTCCCAGGGAGGAATCTTCATCGGTCTGGAATTCTGGAATGAGAAACGGCAATTTCCCGGACCCTCACGTAGCACACATGGTCGAGCTTTGCGCCCAGGGTATAGGAGGCAACCTTGGGCTCTCAGGTGCCAATGATGGAGCCCGATTAACCCTGGAAATGGAACAATCGCTTTCTGTCCTGGGAGCCTCTTCCCTGTGAGGAGTCTTCAGCCGTCTGGAATTCAGGGCTGAAAAACGGCACTTTCCCGGACAAGAAAGTGGTACGCGCCGTTGATGTTTGTGCCCACGGAAAAGGTGGCAGCCTTGAACTCTCAGGTGCCAATGATGGGACACCATTGACCCTAGAAAAGGACAATTCGATTTCTGACCTGGCACCTTTTCCCTGGGTAGTGTCTTCGTCCGTCTGGAATTCTGGGCTGAAAAATGGCACTTCCCTGGACCCGCAAGTGGCACGTGCATTCGACATTTGCGCCCAGGCAAAAGATGGCAGCCTTGGGCTCTCAGGTGCCAATTTTGGGGCCCCATTACCCTTACAAAAGGCACAATGTCTTTCTGTCCTGGTACCTTTTCCCAGGGAGGAATCTTCATCGGTTTGGAATTCTGGTATGAGAATCGGCCCTTTCCCAGACCCGCACAGGGTATGCACCGTCGAGCTTTGCACCCAGGGAAAAGGTGGCAGCCTTGGGCTCTCAGGTACCAATGATGGGGCCCAATTAGCATTACAAAATACACAATGGCTTTGTCTCCTGGTACCTTTTCCCTCTGAGGAATCTTCATAGGTCTGGAATTCTGGGCTGAAAAATGGCACTTTCCCGGACCCGCACGTGGAACGCTCCGTCGAGCTTTGCGCCCAGGGAAAAGGTGGCAGCCTTGGGCTCTCAGGTGTCCATTTTGGGGCCCCATTAACCCTAGAAAAGGCACAATTGCTTTCTGCCCTGGCACCTTTTCCCAGGGAGAAATCTACATCGGCCTCGAATTCTGGGATGAGAAACAGCACATTCCTGGACCCGCAAGTGGCACGCGCCGTCGACATTTGCGCCCAGGGAAAAGGTGGCAGCCTTGGGCTCTCAGGTGCAAAAGATGGGGCCCCATTACCCCTAGAAAAGGGACAATGACTTTCTGTCTTGACATCTTTTCCCAGAGAGGAATCGACTTTTGTCTGGAATTCTGGGCTGAAAACTGGCGCTTTCCGGAACCCACACAGGGTATGCACCGTCGAGCTTTACACTCAGGGAAAAGGGGACAGCCTTGGGCTCTCAGGTGCCAATGATGGGGCCCCATTACCCCTAGAAAAAGAACAATCGCTTTCTGTCCTGGCACCTTTTCCCTGGGAGGAATCTTCATAGGTCTGGAATTCTGGGCTGAAAACGGCTCTTTCCCTTACCCGCGTGTGGCACGCACCGTCGAGCTTTGCGCCCAGGGAAAAGGTGGCAGCCCTGGGCTCTCAGCTGCCAATTTTGGGGCCCCATTAACCCTAGAAAAGGCACAATCGCTTTCTGTCCTGGCACCTTTTCCCAGGGAGAAATCTTCGCTGGCCTGGAATTCTGGCATGAGAAACGACACATTCCCGGACTTGCAAGTGGCACGCGCTGTCGACATTTGCGCCCAGGGAAAAGGTGGCAGCCTTGGGCTCTCAGGTGCCATAGATGGGGCCCCATTACCCCTAGAAAAGGCACAATGGCTTTCTGTCCTGACACCTTTTCCCAGAGAGGAATCGACTTCTGTCTGGAATTCTGGGCTGAAAAACGGCCCGTTCCCGGACCCGCACAGGGTATGCACCGTCGAGCTTTGCACCCAGGGAAAAGGTGGCAGCCTTGGGCTCTCAGGTGCCAAAGATGGGGCCCAATTAGCATTACAAAATACACAATGGCTTTGTCTCCTGGTACCTTTTCCCTCTGAGGAATCTTCATAGGTCTGGAATCCTGGGTTGAAAAATGGCACTTTCCCGGTCCCGCAAGTGGAACGCTCCGTCGAGCTTTGCGCCCAGGGAAAAGGTGGCAGCCTTGGGCTCTCAGGTGTCAATTTTGGGACCTCATTAACCCTAGAAAAGGCACAATTGCTTTCTGTCCTGGCACTTTTTCCCAGGGAGAAATCTTCATCGGCCTCGAATTCTGGGATGAGAAACAGTACTTTCTTGGACCCGCAAGTAGAACGCACCGTCGAGCTTTGCGCTCAGGGAAAAGGTTGCAGCCTTGGGCTCTCAGGTGTCAATGATGGAGCCCCATTAACCCTAGGAAAGGAGCAATCGCTTTCTGTCCTGACACCTTTTCCCAGGGAGGAATCTTCATCGGTCTGGAATTCTGGAATGAGAAACGGCAATTTCCCGGACCCTCACGTAGCATGCATGGTCGAGTTTTGTGCCCAGGGTATAGGAGGCAACCTTGGGCTCTCAGGTGCCAAAGATGGAGCCCGATTAACCCTAGAAATGGAACAATCGCTTTCTGTCCTGGGAGCCTCTTCCCTGTGAGGAGTCTTCATCCGTCTGGAATTCAGGGCTGAAAAACGGCACTTTCCCAGACAAGAAAGTGGTACGCGCCGTTGATGTTTGCGCCCAGGGAAAAGGTGGCAGCCTTGAACTCTCAGGTGCCAGTGATGGGGCACCATTGACCTTAGAAAAGGACAATTCGATTTCTGACCTGGCACCCTTTCCCTGGGAGGTGTCTTCGTCCATCTGGAATTCTGGGCTGAAAAATGGCACTACCCTGGACCCGCAAGTGGCACGCGCCGTCGACATTTGCGCCCAGGCAAAAGGTGGCAGCCTTGGGCTCTCAGGTGCCAATGATGGGGCCTCGTTAACACTAGAAAAATAACACTTGCTTTCTGTCCTGGCACCTTTTCCCAGGGAGGAATCTTCGTCCGTCTGGAAATCTGGGTTCAAAAATGGCACTGCCCCAAACCCGCACAAGGTACACACCGTCGAGCTTTGTGCCCAGGGAAAAGGGGGCAGCCTTGGGCTCTCAGGTGCCAATGATGGGGCCCCATTACCCCTACAAAAGGCACAATGGCTTTCTGTCCTGGCACCTTTTCCCAGGGAGGAATCTTCAGCGGTTTGGAATTCTGGTCTGAGAATCGGCACTTTCCTGGACCCGCAAGTGGAACGCACCATCGAGCTTTGCGTCCAGGGAAAAGGTGGCAGTCTTGGGTTCTCAGGTGCCAATGATGGGACCCCATTACCTTTACAAAAAGCACAATGGCTTTCTGTCCTGGCACCTTTTCCCAGGGAGGAGTCTTCATTGGTCTGGAATTCTGGGCTGTAAAATGGCACTTTCTGGGACCAGCACGTGTCACGCACTGTCGTGCTTTGCGCCCAGGGAAAAGGAGGCAACCTCTGGCTCTCAGATGCCAATGACGGGCCCCCATTAACACTAGAAATGGAACAATCACTTTCTGTCCTGGGAGCCCTTTCCCTGGCAGGAGTCGTCATCCGTCTGGTATCCTGGGCTGAACAAAGCACTTTCTCTGACCTGCACGTGGCAGGCACCATCTAGCTTTGCGCCCAGGGAAGAGGTGACAGCCTTGGGCTCTCAGGTGCCAATGATGGGTCCTCGTTAACACTAGATAAATAACAATCGCTTTCTGTCCTGGCACCTTTTCCCTGGGAGGAATTTTCATCCGTCTGGAATTCTGGACTGAACAACGGTACTTCCCCGGACCTGCAAGTGGAACGCATCGTCGAGCTTTGTGCCCAGGCAAAAGGTGGCAGCCTTGGGCTCTCAGGTGCCAATCATGGGGCCCCATTAACCCTAGAAAAGGCACAATCGCTTTCTGTCCTGGCACCTTTTCCCTGGGAGGAATTTTCTTCCGTCTGGAATTCTGGGCTGAAAAACGGCACTTCCCCGGACCTGCAAGTGGAACGCACCTTCGAGCTTTGCGCCCAGGGAAAAGGTGGCAGCCTTGGGCTCTCAGGTGCCAAAGATGGGGTCCCATTACCCCTAGAAAAGGCACAATGGCTTTCTGTCCTGACACCTTTTCCCAGAGAGGAATCGACTTCCGTCTGGAATTCTGGGCTGAAAAACGGCCCTTTCCCAGACCCGCACAGGGTATGCACCGTCGAGCTTTGCACCCAGGGAAAAGGTGGCAGCCTTGGGCTCTCAGGTGCCAATGATGGGGCCCAATTAGCATTACAAAATACACAATGGCTTTGTCTCCTGGTACCTTTTCCCTCTGAGGAATCTTCATAGGTCTGGAATTCTGGGCTGAAAAATGGCACTTTCCCGGACCCGCACGTGGAACGCTCCGTCGAGCTTTGCGCCCAGGGAAAAGGTGGCAGCCTTGGGCTCTCAGGTGTCAATTTTAGGGCCCCATTAACCCTAGAAAAGGCACAATTGCTTTCTGCCCTGGCACCTTTTCCCTGGGAGAAATCTACATCGGCCTCGAATTCTGGGATGAGAAACAGCACATTCCTGGACCCGCAAGTGGCACACACCGTCGAGCTTTGCGCTCAGGGAAAAGGTTGCAGCCTTGGGCTCTCAGGTGTCAAAGATGGAGCCCCATTACTCCTAGAAAAGGAACAATCGCTTTCTGTCCTGACACCTTTTCCCAGGGAGGAATCTTCATCGGTCTGGAATTCTGGAATGAGAAACGGCAATTTCCCGGACCCTCACGTAGCACGCATGGTCGAGCTTTGCGCCCAGGGTATAGGAGGCAACCTTGGGCTCTCAGGTGCCAATGATGGAGCCCGATTAACCCTGGAAATGGAACAATCGCTTTCTGTCCTGGGAGCCTCTTCCCTGTGAGGAGTCTTCAGCCGTCTGGAATTCAGGGCTGAAAAACGGCACTTTCCCGGACAAGAAAGTGGTACGCGCCGTTGATGTTTGCGCCCACGGAAAAGGTGGCAGCCTTGAACTCTCAGGTGCCAATGATGGGACACCATTGACCCTAGAAAAGGACAATTCGATTTCTGACCTGGCACCTTTTCCCTGGGTAGTGTCTTCGTCCGTCTGGAATTCTGGGCTGAAAAATGGCACTTCCCTGGACCCGCAAGTGGCACGTGCATTCGACATTTGCGCCCAGGCAAAAGATGGCAGCCTTGGGCTCTCAGGTGCCAATTTTGGGGCCCCATTACCCTTACAAAAGGCACAATGTCTTTCTGTCCTGGTACCTTTTCCCAGGGAGGAATCTTCATCGGTTTGGAATTCTGGTATGAGAATCGGCCCTTTCCCAGACCCGCACAGGGTATGCACCGTCGAGCTTTGCACCCAGGGAAAAGGTGGCAGCCTTGGGCTCTCAGGTACCAATGATGGGGCCCAATTAGCATTACAAAATACACAATGGCTTTGTCTCCTGGTACCTTTTCCCTCTGAGGAATCTTCATAGGTCTGGAATTCTGGGCTGAAAAATGGCACTTTCCCGGACCCGCACGTGGAACGCTCCGTCGAGCTTTGCGCCCAGGGAAAAGGTGGCAGCCTTGGGCTCTCAGGTGTCCATTTTGGGGCCCCATTAACCCTAGAAAAGGCACAATTGCTTTCTGCCCTGGCACCTTTTCCCAGGGAGAAATCTACATCGGCCTCGAATTCTGGGATGAGAAACAGCACATTCCTGGACCCGCAAGTGGCACGCGCCGTCGACATTTGCGCCCAGGGAAAAGGTGGCAGCCTTGGGCTCTCAGGTGCAAAAGATGGGGCCCCATTACCCCTAGAAAAGGGACAATGACTTTCTGTCTTGACATCTTTTCCCAGAGAGGAATCGACTTTTGTCTGGAATTCTGGGCTGAAAACTGGCGCTTTCCGGAACCCACACAGGGTATGCACCGTCGAGCTTTACACTCAGGGAAAAGGGGACAGCCTTGGGCTCTCAGGTGCCAATGATGGGGCCCCATTACCCCTAGAAAAAGAACAATCGCTTTCTGTCCTGGCACCTTTTCCCTGGGAGGAATCTTCATAGGTCTGGAATTCTGGGCTGAAAACGGCTCTTTCCCTTACCCGCGTGTGGCACGCACCGTCGAGCTTTGCGCCCAGGGAAAAGGTGGCAGCCCTGGGCTCTCAGCTGCCAATTTTGGGGCCCCATTAACCCTAGAAAAGGCACAATCGCTTTCTGTCCTGGCACCTTTTCCCAGGGAGAAATCTTCGCTGGCCTGGAATTCTGGCATGAGAAACGACACATTCCCGGACTTGCAAGTGGCACGCGCTGTCGACATTTGCGCCCAGGGAAAAGGTGGCAGCCTTGGGCTCTCAGGTGCCATAGATGGGGCCCCATTACCCCTAGAAAAGGGACAATGGCTTTCTGTCCTGACACCTTTTCCCAGAGAGGAATCGACTTCTGTCTGGAATTCTGGGCTGAAAAACGGCCCGTTCCCGGACCCGCACAGGGTATGCACCGTCGAGCTTTGCACCCAGGGAAAAGGTGGCAGCCTTGGGCTCTCAGGTGCCAAAGATGGGGCCCAATTAGCATTACAAAATACACAATGGCTTTGTCTCCTGGTACCTTTTCCCTCTGAGGAATCTTCATAGGTCTGGAATCCTGGGTTGAAAAATGGCACTTTCCCGGTCCCGCAAGTGGAACGCTCCGTCGAGCTTTGCGCCCAGGGAAAAGGTGGCAGCCTTGGGCTCTCAGGTGTCAATTTTGGGACCTCATTAACCCTAGAAAAGGCACAATTGCTTTCTGTCCTGGCACTTTTTCCCAGGGAGAAATCTTCATCGGCCTCGAATTCTGGGATGAGAAACAGTACTTTCTTGGACCCGCAAGTAGAACGCACCGTCGAGCTTTGCGCTCAGGGAAAAGGTTGCAGCCTTGGGCTCTCAGGTGTCAATGATGGAGCCCCATTAACCCTAGGAAAGGAGCAATCGCTTTCTGTCCTGACACCTTTTCCCAGGGAGGAATCTTCATCGGTCTGGAATTCTGGAATGAGAAACGGCAATTTCCCGGACCCTCACGTAGCATGCATGGTCGAGTTTTGTGCCCAGGGTATAGGAGGCAACCTTGGGCTCTCAGGTGCCAAAGATGGAGCCCGATTAACCCTAGAAATGGAACAATCGCTTTCTGTCCTGGGAGCCTCTTCCCTGTGAGGAGTCTTCATCCGTCTGGAATTCAGGGCTGAAAAACGGCACTTTCCCAGACAAGAAAGTGGTACGCGCCGTTGATGTTTGCGCCCAGGGAAAAGGTGGCAGCCTTGAACTCTCAGGTGCCAGTGATGGGGCACCATTGACCTTAGAAAAGGACAATTCGATTTCTGACCTGGCACCCTTTCCCTGGGAGGTGTCTTCGTCCATCTGGAATTCTGGGCTGAAAAATGGCACTACCCTGGACCCGCAAGTGGCACGCGCCGTCGACATTTGCGCCCAGGCAAAAGGTGGCAGCCTTGGGCTCTCAGGTGCCAATGATGGGGCCTCGTTAACACTAGAAAAATAACACTTGCTTTCTGTCCTGGCACCTTTTCCCAGGGAGGAATCTTCGTCCGTCTGGAAATCTGGGTTCAAAAATGGCACTGCCTCAAACCCGCACAAGGTACACACCGTCGAGCTTTGTGCCCAGGGAAAAGGGGGCAGCCTTGGGCTCTCAGGTGCCAATGATGGGGCCCCATTACCCCTACAAAAGGCACAATGGCTTTCTGTCCTGGCACCTTTTCCCAGGGAGGAATCTTCAGCGGTTTGGAATTCTGGTCTGAGAATCGGCACTTTCCTGGACCCGCAAGTGGAACGCACCATCGAGCTTTGCGTCCAGGGAAAAGGTGGCAGTCTTGGGTTCTCAGGTGCCAATGATGGGACCCCATTACCTTTACAAAAAGCACAATGGCTTTCTGTCCTGGCACCTTTTCCCAGGGAGGAGTCTTCATTGGTCTGGAATTCTGGGCTGTAAAATGGCACTTTCTGGGACCAGCACGTGTCACGCACTGTCGTGCTTTGCGCCCAGGGAAAAGGAGGCAACCTCTGGCTCTCAGATGCCAATGACGGGCCCCCATTAACACTAGAAATGGAACAATCACTTTCTGTCCTGGGAGCCCTTTCCCTGGCAGGAGTCGTCATCCGTCTGGTATCCTGGGCTGAACAAAGCACTTTCTCTGACCTGCACGTGGCAGGCACCATCTAGCTTTGCGCCCAGGGAAGAGGTGACAGCCTTGGGCTCTCAGGTGCCAATGATGGGTCCTCGTTAACACTAGATAAATAACAATCGCTTTCTGTCCTGGCACTTTTTCCCAGGGAGGAATTTTCATCCGTCTGGAATTCTGGACTGAACAACGGTACTTCCCCGGACCTGCAAGTGGAACGCATCGTCGAGCTTTGTGCCCAGGCAAAAGGTGGCAGCCTTGGGCTCTCAGGTGCCAATCATGGGGCCCCATTAACCCTAGAAAAGGCACAATCGCTTTCTGTCCTGGCACCTTTTCCCTGGGAGGAATTTTCTTCCGTCTGGAATTCTGGGCTGAAAAACGGCACTTCCCCGGACCTGCAAGTGGAACGCACCTTCGAGCTTTGCGCCCAGGGAAAAGGTGGCAGCCTTGGGCTCTCAGGTGCCAAAGATGGGGTCCCATTACCCTTACAAAAGGCACAATGTCTTTCTGTCCTGGTACCTTTTCCCAGGGAGGAATCTTCATCGGTTTGGAATTCTGGTATGAGAATCGGCACTTTCCTAGACCCGCAACTGGAACGCACCATCGAGCTTTGCGTCCAGGGAAAAGGGGGCAGTCTTGGGCTCTCAGGTGCCAATGATGGGGCCCCATTACCTTTACAAAAAGCACAATGGCTTTCTGTCCTGGCACCTTTTCCCTGGGAGGAGTCTTCATTGGTATGGAATTCTGGGCTGAAAAATGGCACTTTCTGGGACCAGCACGTGTCACGCACTGTCGTGCTTTGCGCCCAGGGAAAAGGAGGCAACCTCTGGCTCTCAGATGCCAATGACGGGCCCCCATTAACACTAGAAATGGAACAATCGCTTTCTGTCCTGGGAGCCCTTTCCCTGGGAGGAGTTGTCATCCGTCTGGTATCCTGGGCTGAACAAAGCACTTTCTCTGACCTGCACGTGGCAGGCACCATCTAGCTTTGCGCCCAGGGAAGAGGTGACAGCCTTGGGCTCTCAGGTGCCAATGATGGGTCCTCGTTAACACTAGATAAATAACAATCGCTTACTGTCCTGGCACTTTTTCCCAGGGAGGAATTTTCGTCCGTCTGGAATTCTGGACTGAACAACGGTATTTCCCCGGACCTCCAAGTGGAAGGCACCGTCGAGCTTTGTGCCCAGGCACAAGGTGGCAGCCTTGGGCCCTCAGGTGCCAATCATGGGGCCCCATTAACCCTAGAAAAGGCACAATCGCTTTCTGTCCTGGCACCTTTTCCCAGGGAGAAATCTTCGCTGGCCTGGAATTCTGGGATGAGAAACGGAACATTCCTGGACTTGCAAGTGGCACGCGCCGTCGACATTTGTGCCCAGGGAAAAGGTGGCAGCCTTGGGCTCTCAGGTGCCAATGATGGGTCCTCGTTAACACTAGAAAAATAACACTTGCTTTCTGTCCTGGCACCTTTTCCCAGGGAGGAATCTTCGTCCGTCTGGAAATCTGGGTTCAAAAATGGCACTGCCCCAAACCCACACAAGGTACACACCGTCGAGGTTTGCGCCCAGGGAAAAGGGGGCAGCCTTGGGCTCTCAGCTGCCAATGATGGTGCCCCATTACCCCTACAAAAGGCACATGGGCTTCCTGTACTGGCACCTTTTCCCAGGGAGGAATCTTCATCGGTTTGGAATTCTGGTCTGAGAATCAGAACTTTCCTGGACCCGCAAGTGGAACGCACCATCGAGCTTTGCGTTCAGGGAAAAGGTGGCAGTCTTGGGCTCTCAGGTGCCAATGATGGGGCCCCATTACCTTTACAAAAAGCACAATGGCTTTCTGTCCTGGCACCTTTTCCTTGGGAGGAGTCTTCATTGGTCTGGAATTCTGGACTGTAAAATGGCACTTTCTGGGACCAGCACGTGGCACGCACTGTCGTGCTTTGCGCCCAGGGAAAAGGAGGCAACCTCTGGCTCTCATATGCCAATGACGGGCCCCCATTAACACTAGAAATGGAACAATCGCTTTCTGTCCTGGGAGCCTTTTCCCTGGGAGGAGACAACATTCGTGTGGAATCCTGGGCTGAACAAAGGTCTTTCTCTGACCTGCACGTGGCAGGCACCATCTAGCTTTGCGCCCAGGGTAGAGGTGGCAGCCTTGGGCTCTCAGGTGCCAATGATGGGTCCCCGTTAACACTAGATAAATAACAATCGCTTTCTGTCCTGGCACCTTTTCCCTGGGAGGAATCTTCATTGGTCTGGAACTCTGGGCTGAAAACGCCTCTTTCCCTTACCCGCATGTGGCACGCACCGTCGAGCTTTGCGCCCAGGGAAAAGGTGGCAGTCCTAGGCCCTCAGCTGCTAATTTTGGGGCACCATTAACCCTAGAAAAGGCACAATCGCTTTCTGTCCTGGCACCTTTTCTCAGGGAGAAATCTTCGCTGGCCTGGAATTCTGGGATGAGAAACGGAACATTCCTGGACTTGCAAGTGGCACGCGCCGTCGACATTTGCGCCCAGGGAAAAGGTGGCAGCCTTGGGCTCTCAGGTGCCAATTTTGGGGCCCCATTACCCCTACAAAACGCACAATGGCTTTCTGTCCTGACACCTTTTCCCAGAGAGGAATCGACTTCCGTCTGGAATTCTGGGCTGAAAAACGGTCCTTTCCCAGACCCACACAGGGTATGCACCGTCGAGCTTTGCACCCAGGGAAAAGGTGGCAGCCTTGGGCTCTCAGGTGCCAATGATGGGGCCCAATTAGCATTACAAAATACACAATGGCTTTGTCTCCTGGTACATTTTTCCTCTGAGGAATCTTCATAGGTCTGGAATTCTGGGCTGAAAAATGGCACTTTCCCGGACCCGCACGTGGAACGCTCCGTCGAGCTTTGCGCCCAGGGAAAAGGTGGCAGCCTTGGGCTCTCAGGTGTCAATTTTGGGGCCCCATTAACCCTAGAAAAGGCACAATTGCTTTCTGGCCAGGCACCTTTTCCCTGGGAGAAATCTTCATCGGCCTCGAATTCTGGGATGAGAAACAGCACATTCCTGGACCCGCAAGTGGCACGCAGCATTGAGCTTTGCGCTCAGGGAAAAGGTTGCAGCCTTGGGCTCTCAGGTGTCAATGATGGGGCCCCATTACCTTTACAAAAAGCACAATGGCTTTCTGTCCTGACGCCTTTTCCCTGGGAGGAGTCTTCATTGGTCTGGAATTCTGGGCTGTAAAATGGCACTTTCTGGGACCAGCACGTGTCACGCACTGTCGTGCTTTGCGCCCAGGGAAAAGGAGGCAACCTCTGGCTCTCAGATGCCAATGACGGGCCCCCATTAACACTAGAAATGGAACAATCGCTTTCTGTCCTGGGAGCCTTTTCCCTGGGAGGAGACATCATCCGTCTGGAATCCTGGGCTGAACAAAGGTCTTTCTCTGACCTGCACGTGGCAGGCACCATCTAGCTTTGCGCCCAGGGTAGAGGTGGCAGCCTTGAGCTCTCAGGTGCCAATGATGGGTCCCCGTTAACACTAGATAAATAACAATCGCTTTCTGTCCTGGCACCTTTTCCCTGGGAGGAATCTTCATTGGTCTGGAACTCTGGGCTGAAAATGGCTCTTTCCCTTACCCGCATGTGGCACGCACCGTCGACCTTTGCGCCCAGGCAAAAGGTGGCAGTCCTAGGCTCTCAGCTGCTAATTTTGGGGCCCCATTAACCCTAGAAAAGGCACAATCGCTTTCTGTCCTGGCACCTTTTCCCAGGGAGAAATCTTCGCTGGCCTGGAATTCTGGGATGAGAAACGGAACATTCCTGGACTTGCAAGTGGCACGCGCCGTCGACATTTGTGCCCAGGGAAAAGGTGGCAGCCTTGGGCTCTCAGGTGCCAATGATGGGTCCTCGTTAACACTAGAAAAATAACACTTCCTTTCTGTCCTGGCACCTTTTCCCAGGAAGGAATCTTCGTCCGTCTGGAAATCTGGGTTCAAAAATGGCACTGCCCCAAACCCACACAAGGTACACACCGTCGAGGTTTGCGCCCAGGGAAAAGGGGGCAGCCTTGGGCTCTCAGGTGCCAATGATGGTGCCCCATTGCCCCTACAAAAGGCACATGGGCTTCCTGTACTGGCACCTTTTCCCAGGGAGGAATCTTCATAGGTCTGGAATTCTGGTCTGAGAATCGGCACTTTCCTGGACCCGCAAGTGGCACGCACCGTTGAGCTTTGCGTTCAGGGAAAAGGTTGCAGCCTTTGGCTCTCAGATGCCAATGACGGGCCCCCATTAACCCTAGAAAAGGCACAATCGCTTTCTGTCCTGGCACCTTTTCCCTGGGAGAAATCTTCATCGGCCTCGAATTCTGGAATGAGAAACAGCACATTCCTGGACCCGCAAGTGGCACGCACCGTCGAGCTTTGCGCTCAGGGAAAAGGTTGCAGCCTTCGGCTCTCAGGTGTCAATGATGGAGCCCCATTACTCCTAGAAAAGGAACAATCGCTTTCTGTCCTGACACCTTTTCCCAGGGAGGAATCTTCATCGGTCTGGAATTCTGGAATGAGAAACTGCAATATCCCGGACCCTCACGTAGCACGCATGGTCGAACTTCGCGCCCAGGATATAGGAGGCAACCTTGGGCTCTCAGGTGCCAATGATGGGGCCCGATTAACCCTAGAAATGGAACAATCGCTTTCTGTCCTGGGAGACTCTTCCCTCTGAGGAGTCTTCATCCATCTGGAATTGAGGGCTGAAAAACGGCACTTTCCCGGACAAGAAAGTGGTACGCGCCGTTGATGTTTGCGCCCACAGAAAAGGTGGCAGCCTTGAACTCTCAGGTGCCAATGATGGGGCACCATTGACCCTAGAAAAGGACAATTCGATTTCTGACCTGGCACCTTTTCCCTGGGAGGTGTCTTCGTCCGTCTGGAATTCTGGGCTGAAAAATGGCACTGCCCCGGACCCGCAAGTGGCACGCACCGTCGATATTTGCGCCCAGGCAAAAGGTGGCAGCCTTGGCCTTCCAGGTGCCAATGATGGGGCCCCGTTAACACTAGAAAAATAACACTTGCTTTCTGTCCTGGCACCTTTTCCCAGGGTGGAATCTTCGTCCGTCTGGAAATCTGGGTTCAAAAATGGCACTGCCTCAAACCCGCACAAGGTACACACCGTCGAGCTTTGCGCCCAGGGAAAAGGTGGCAGCCTTGGGGCTCTCAGGTGCCAATGATGGGGCCCCGTTAACACTAGAAACATAACACTTGCTTTCTGTTCTGGCACCTTTTCCCAGGGAGGAATCTTCGTCTGTCTGGAAATCTGGGTTCAAAAATGGCACTGCCCCAAACCCGCACAAGGTAGACACCGTCGAGCTTTGCGCCCAGGGAAAAGGGGGCAGCCTTGGGCTCTCAGGTGCCAATGATGGGGCCCCATTACCTTTACAAAAAGCACAATGGCTTTCTGTCCTGGCACCTTTTCCCTGGGAGGAGTCTTCATTGGTCTGGAATTCTGGGCTGTAAAATGGCACTTTCTGGGACCAGCACGTGGCACGCACTGTCGTGCTTTGCGCCCAGGGAAAAGGAGGCAACCTCTGGCTCTCAGATGCCAATGACGGGCCCCCATTAACACTAGAAATGGAACAATCGCTTTCTGTCCTGAGAGCCCTTTCCGTGGGAGGAGTCGTCATCTGTCTGGAATCCTGGGCTGAACAAAGCACTTTCTCTGACCTGCACGTGGCAGGCACCATCTAGCTTTGCGCCCAGGGAAAAGGTGGCAGCCTTGGGCTCTCAGGTGCCAATGATGGGGCCCCGTTAACACTAGAAAAATAACACTTGCTTTCTGTCCTGGAACCTTTCCCCAGGGAGAAATCTTCGTCCGTCTGGAAATCTGGGTTCAAAAATGGCACTGCCCCAGACCCGCACAAGGTACACACCGTCGAGCTTTGTGCCCAGGGAAATGGGGGCAGCCTTGGGCTCTCAGGTGCCAATGATGGGGCCCCATTACCCCTACAAAAGGCACAATGGCTTTCTGTCCTGGCACCTTTTCCCAGGGAGGAATCTTCATCGGTTTGGAATTCTGGTCTGAGAATCAGAACTTTCCTGGACCCGCAAGTGGAACGCACCATCGAGCTTTGTGTCCAGGGAAAAGGTGGCAGTCTTGGGTTCTCAGGTGCCAATGATTGGGCCCCATTACCTTTACAAAAAGCACAATGGCTTTCTGTCCTGGCACCTTTTCCCTGGGAGGAGTCTTCATTGGTCTGGAATTCTGGGCTGTAAAATGGCACTTTCTGGGACCAGCACGTGGCACGCACTGTCGTGCTTTGCGCCCAGGGAAAAGGAGGCAACCTCTGGCTCTCAGATGCCAACGACGGGCCCCCATTAACATTAGAAATGGAAGAATCGCTTTCTGTCCTGGGAGCCCTTTCCCTGGGAGGAGTCGTCATCTGTCTGGAATCCTGCGCTGAACAAAGCACTTTCTCTGACCTGCACGTGGCAGGCACCATCTAGCTTTGCGCCCAGGGAAAAGGTGACAGCCTTGGGCTCTCAGGTGCCAATGATGGGTCCTTGTTAACACTAGATAAATAAGAATCGCTTTCTGTCCTGGTACCTTTTCCCAGGGAGGAATTTTCGTCCGTCTGGAATTCTGGACTGAAAAACGGCGCTTCCCTGGACCCACAAGTGGAACGCACCGTCGAGCTTTGTGCCCAGGCACAAGGTGGCAGCCTTGGGCTCTCAGGTGCCAATGATGGGGCCCCATTACCCCTAGAAAAAGAACAATCGCTTTCTGTCCTGGCATCTTTTCCCTTGGAGGAATCTTCATTGGTCTGGAATTCTAGGCTGAAAACGGCTCTTTCCCTTACCCGCATGTGGCACCCACCGTCGAGCTTTGCGCCTATGGAAAAGGTGGCACCCCTGGGCTCTCAGTTGCCAATTTTTGGGCCCCATTAACCCTAGAAAAGGCACAATCACTTTCTGTCCTGGCACCTTTTCCCAGGGAGAAATCTTCGCTGGCCTGGAATTCTGGGATGAGAAACGGCACATTCCTGGACTTGCAAGTGGCACGCGCCGTCGACATTTGCGCCCACGGAAAAGGTGGCAGCCTTGGGCTCTCAGCTGCCAATTTTGGGGCCCCATTACCCCTACAAAACGCACAATGGCTTTCTGTCCTGACACCTTTTCACAGAGAGGAATCGACTTCTGTCTGGAATTCTGGGCTGAAAAACGGCCCTTTCCCAGACCCGCACAGGGTATGCACCGTCGAGCTTTGCACCCAGGGAAAAGGTGGCAGCCTTGGGCTCTCAGGTGCCAATGATGGGGCCCAATTAACATTACAAAATACACAATGGCTTTGTCTCCTGGTACCTTTTCCCTCTGAAGAATCTTCATAGGTCTGGAATTGTGGGCTGAAAAATGGCACTTTCCCGGACCCGCACGTGGAACGCTCCGTCGAGCTTTGCGCCCAGGGAAAAGGTGGCAGCCTTGGGCTCTCAGGTGTCAATTTTGGGGCCCCATTAACCCTAGAAAAGGCACAATTGCTTTCTGTCCTGGCACCTTTTCCCTGGGAGAAATCTTCATCGGCCTCGAATTCTGGGATGAGAAACAGCACATTCCTGGACTCGCAAGTGGCACGCACCGTCAAGCTTTGCGCTCAGGGAAAAGGTTGCAGTCTTGGGCTCTCAGGTGTCAATGATGGGTCCCCATTAACCCTAGAAAAGGAGAAATCGATTCCTGTCCTGACACCTTTTCCCAGGGAGGAATCATCATCGGTCTGGAATTCTGGAATGAGAAACGGCAATTTCCCGGACCCTCACGTAGCACGCATGGTCGAGCTTTGCGCCCAGGGTATAGGAGGCAACCTTGGGCTCTCAGGTGCCTATGATGGGGCCCGATTATCCCTGGAAATGGAACAATCGCTTTCTGTCCTGGGAGCCTCTTCCCTCTGAGGAGTCTTCATCCGTCTGGAATTGAGGGCTGAAAAACGGCACTTTCCCGGACAAGAAAGTGGTACGCGCCGTTGATGTTTGCGCCCACGGAAAAGGTGGCAGCCTTGAACTCTGAGGAGCCAATGATGGGGCACCATTGACCCTAGAAAAGGACAATTCGATTTCTGACCTGGCACCTTTTCCCTGGGTAGTGTCTTCGTCCGTCTGGAATTCAGAGCTGAAAAACGGCACTTTCCCAGACAAGAAAGTGGCACGTGCCGTTGATGTTTACGCCCATGGAAAAGGTGGCAGCCTTGAACTCTCAGGTGCCAATGATGGGGCACCATTGACCCTAGGAAAGGACAATTCGATTTCTGACCTGGCACCTTTTCCCTGGGAGGTGTCTTCGTCCGTCTGCAATTCTGCGCTGAAAAATGGCACGTCCCCGAACCCGCAAGTGGCACGCGCCGTCAACATTTGCGCCCAGGCAAAAGGTGGCAGCCTTGGGCTCTCAGGTGCCAATTATGGGGTCCCATTAACACTAGAAAAATAACATTTGCTTTCTGTCCTGGCACCTTTTCCCAAGGAGGAATCTTCGTCCGTCTGGAAATCTGGGTTCAAAAATGGCACTGCCCCAAACCCGCACACGGTACACACCGTCGAGCTTTGTGCCCAGGGAAAAGGGGGCAGCCTTGGGCTCTCAGGTGCCAATGATGGTGCCCCATTACCCCTTCAAAAGGCACAAGGGCTTTCTGTCCTGGCACCTTTTTCCAGGGAGGAAACTTCATCGGTTTGGAACTCTGGTCTGAGAATCGGCATTTTCCTGGACCCGCAAGTGGAACGCACCATCGAGCTTGGCGTCCAAGGAAAAGGTGGAAGCCTTGGGCTCTCAGCTGCCAATTTTGGGGCCCCATTAACCCTAGAAAAGGCACAATGGCTTTCTGTCCTGGCACCTTTTCCCAGGGAGAAATCTTTGCTGGCCTGGAATTCTGGCTTGAGAAACGGCACATTCCCAGACTTGCAAGTGGCACGCGCCGTCGACATTTGCGCCCAGGGAAAATGTGGCAGCCTTGGGCTCTCAAGTGCCACAGATGGGGCCCCATTACCCCTAGAAAAGGCACAATGGCTTTCTGTCCTGACACCTTTTCCCAGAGAGGAATCGACTTCCGTCTGAAATTCAGGGCTGAAAAACGGCACTTTCCCGGACAAGAAAGTGGTACGTGCCGTTGATGTTTGCGCCCACGGAAAAGGTGGCAGCCTTGAACTCTGAGGTGCCAATGATGGGGCACCATTGACCCTAGAAAAGGACAATTCGATTTCTGACCTGGCACCATTTCCCTGGGAGTTGTCTTCGTCCGTCTGGAATTCTGGGCTGAAAAATGGCACTTCCCTGGACCCGCAAGTGGCACGCGCCGTCGAGCTTTGTGCCCAGGGAAAAGGTGGCAGCCTTGGGCTCTCAGGTGCCAATGATGGGGCCCCATTACCCCTAGAAAAAGAACAATCGCTTTCTGTCCTGGCACCTTTTCCCTGGGAGGAATGTTCATTGGTCTGGAATTCTGGGCTGAAAACTGGCGCTTTCCGTTACCCGCATGTGGCACGCACCATCTAGCTTTGCGCCCAGGGAAAAGGTGGCAGCCCTGGGATCTCAGCTGCAAATTTTGCGGCCCCATTACCCCTAGAAAAGGCACAATCGCTTTCTGTCCTGGCACCTTTTCCCAGGGAGAAATCTTCCCTGGCCTGGAATTCTGGGATGAGAAACGGCACATTCCCGGACTTGCAAGTGGCACGCGACGTCGACATTTGCGCCCAGGGAAAAGGTGGCAGCCTTGAGCTCTCAGGTGCCAAAGATGGGGCCCCATTACCCCTAGAAAAGGCACAATGGCTTTCTGTCCTGACACCTTTTCCCAGAGAGGAATCGACTTCCGTCTGGAATTCTGGGCTGAAAAACGGCCCTTTCCCAGACCCACACAGGGTATGCACCGTCGAGCTTTGCACCCAGGGAAAAGGTGGCAGCTTTGGGCTCTCAGATGCCAATGATGGGGCCCAATTAGCATTACAAAATACACAATGGCTTTGTCTCCTGGTACCTTTTCCCTCTGAGGAATCTTCATAGGTCTGGAATTCTGGGCTGAAAAATGGCACTTTCCTGGACCCGCACGTGGAACGCTCCGTCGAGCTTTGCGCCCAGGGAAAAGGTGGCAGCCTTGGGCTCTCAGGTGTCAATTTTGGGGCCCCGTTAACCCTAGAAAAGGCACAATTGCTTTCTGTCCTGGCACCTTTTCCCTGGGAGAAATCTTCATCGGCCTCGAATTCTGGGATGAGAAACAGCACATTCCTGGACCCGCAAGTGGCACGCACGGTCGAGCTTTGCGCTCAGGGAAAAGGTTGCAGCCTTGGGCTCTCAGGTGTCAATGATGGAGCCCCATTACCCCTAGAAAAGGCACAATGGCTTTCTGTCCTGGCACCTTTTCCCAGGGAGGAATCTTCAGCGGTTTGGAATTTTGGTCTGAGAATCGGCACTTTCCTGGACCAGCAAGTGGAACGCACCATCGAGCTTTGCGTCCAGGGAAAAGGTGGCAGTCTTGGGTTCTCAGGTGCCAATGATGGGACCCCATTACCTTTACAAAAAGAACAATGGCTTTCTGTCCTGGCACCTTTTCCCTGGGAGGAGTCTTCATTGGTCTGGAATTCTGGGCTGTAAAATGGCACTTTCTGGGACCAGCACGTGTCACGAACTGTCGTGCTTTGCGCCCAGGGAAAAGGAGGCAACCTCTGGCTCTCAGATGCCAATGACGGGCCCCCATTAACACTAGAAATGGAACAATCGCTTTCTGTCCTGGGAGCCCTTTCCCTCGGAGGAGTCGTCATCCGTCTGGTATCCTGGGCTGAACAAAGCACTTTCTCTGACCTGCACGTGGCAGGCACCATCTAGCTTTGCGCCCAGGGAAGAGGTGACAGCCTTGGGCTCTCAGGTGCCAATGATGGGTCCTCGTTAACACTAGATAAATAACAATCGCTTTCTGTCCTGGCACTTTTTCCCAGGGAGGAATTTTCGTCCGTCTGGAATTCTGGACTGAACAACGGTACTTCCCCGGACCTGCAAGTAGAACGCACCGTCGAGCTTTGTGCCCAGGGAAAAGGTGGCAGCCTTGGGCTCTCAGGTGCCAAAGATGGGGCCCAATTAGCATTACAAAATACACAATGGCTTTGTCTCCTGGTACCTTTTCCCTCTGAGGAATCTTCATAGGTCTGGAATTCTGGGCTGAAAAATGGCACTTTCCCGGACCCGCACGTGGAACACTCCGTCGAGCTTTGCGCCCAGGGAAAAGGTGGCAGCCTTGGGCTCTCAGGTGTCAATTTTGGGGCCCCATTAACCCTAGAAAAGGTACAATGGCTTTCTGTCCTGGCACCTTTTCCCAGGGAGGAATCTTCATCCGTTTGGAATTCTGGTCTGAGAATCGGCACTTTCCTAGACCCCCAAGTGTAACGCACCATCGAGCTTTGCGTCCATGGGAAAGGTGGCAGTCTTGGGCTCTCAGGTGCCAATGATGGGGACCCCATTACCTTTACAAAAAGCACAATGGCTTTCTGTCCTGACGCCTTTTCCCTGGGAGGAGTCTTCATTGGTCTGGAATTCTGGGCTGTTAAATGGCACTTTCTGGGACCAGCACGTGGCACGCACTGTCGTGCTTTGCGCCCAGGGAAAAGGAGGCAACCTCTGGCTCTCAGATGCCAATGACGGGCCCCCATTAACACTAGAAATGGAACAATCGCTTTCTGTCCTGGGAGCCTTTTCCCTGGGAGGAGACATCATCCGTCTGGAATCCTGGGCTGAACAAAGGTCTTTCTCTGACCTGCACGTGGCAGGCACCATCTAGCTTTGCGCCCAGGGAAGAGGTGGCAGCCTTGGACTCTCAGGTGCCAATGATGGGTCCCCGTTAACACTAGATAAATAACAATCGCTTTCTGTCCTGGCACCTTTTCCCTGGGAGGAATCTTCATTGGTCTGGAACTCTGGGCTGGAAACGGCTCTTTCCCTTACCCGCATGTGGCACGCACCGTCGAGCTTTGCGCCCAGGCTAAAGGTGGCAGTCCTAGGCTCTCAGCTGCTAATTTTGGGGCCCCATTAACCCTAGAAAAGGCACAATCGCTTTCTGTCCTGGGACCTTTTCCCAGGGAGAAATCTTCGCTGGCCTGGAATTCTGGGATGAGAAACAGAACATTCCTGGACTTGCAAGTGGCACGCGCCGTCGACATTTGTGCCCAGGGAAAAGGTGGCAGCCTTGGGCTCTCAGGTGCCAATGATGGGTCCTCGTTAACACTAGAAAAATAACACTTCCTTTCTGTCCTGGCACCTTTTCCCAGGGAGGAATCTTCGTCCGTCTGGAAATCTGGCTTCAAAAATGGCACTGCCCCAAACCCACACAAGGTACACACCGTCGAGCTTTGCGCCCAGGGAAAAGGGGGCAGCCTTGGGCTCTCAGCTGCCAATGATGGTGCCCCATTACCCCTACAAAAGGCACATGGGCTTCCTGTACTGGCACCTTTTCCCAGGGAGGAATCTTCATAGGTCTGGAATTCTGCTCTGAGAATCGGCACTTTCCTGGACCCGCAAGTGGCACGCACCGTTGAGCTTTGCGTTCAGGGAAAAGGTTGCAGCCTTTGGCTCTCAGATGCCAATGACGGGCCCCCATTAACCCTAGAAAAGGCACAATTGCTTTCTGTCCTGGCACCTTTTCCCTGGGAGAAATCTTCATCGGCCTCGAATTCTGGGATGAGAAACAGCACATTCCTGGACCCGCAAGTGGCACGCACCGTCGAGCTTTGCGCTCAGGGAAAAGGTTGCAGCCTTGGGCTCTCAGGTGTCAATGATGGAGCCCCATTACTCCTAGAAAAGGAACAATCGCTTTCTGTCCTGACACCTTTTCCCAGGGAGGAATCTTCATCGGTTTGGAATTCTGGAATGAGAAACGGCAATATCCCGGACCCTCACGTAGCACGCATGGTCGAACTTTGCGCCCAGGATATAGGAGGCAACCTTGGGCTCTCAGGTGCCAATGATGGGGCCCGATTAACCCTAGAAATGGAACAGTCGCTTTCTGTCCTGGGAGCCTCTTCCCTCTGAGGAGTCTTCATCCGTCTGGAATTGAGGGCTGAAAAACGGCACTTTCCCGGACAAGAAAATGGTACGCGCCGTTGATGTTTGCGCCCACAGAAAAGGTGGCAGCCTTGAACTCTGAGGAGCCAATGATGGGGCACCATTGACCCTAGAAAAGGACAATTCGATTTCTGACCTGGCACCTTTTCCCTGGGAGGTGTCTTCGTCCGTCTGGAATTCTGGGCTGAAAAATGTACTGTCCCGGACCCGCAAGTGGCACGCACCGTCGATATTTGCGCCCAGGCAAAAGGTGGCAGCCTTGGCCTCTCAGGTGCCAATGATGGGGCCCCGTTAACACTAGAAAAATAACACTTGCTTTCTGTCCTGGCACCTTTTCCCAGGGTGGAATCTTCGTCCGTCTGGAAATCTGGGTTCAAAAATGACACTGCCCCAAACCCGCACAAGGTACACACCGTTGAGCTTTGCGCCCAGGGAAAAGGTGGCAGCCTTGGGCTCTCAGGTGCCAATGATGGGGCCCCGTTAACACTAGAAAAATAACACTTGCTTTCTGTTCTGGCACCTTTTCCCAGGGAGGAATCTTCGTCTGTCTGGAAATCTGGGTTCAAAAATGGCACTGCCCCAAACCCGCACAAGGTAGACACCGTCGAGCTTTGCGCCCAGGGAAAAGGGGGCAGCCTTGGGCTCTCAGGTGCCAATGATGGGGCCCCATTACCTTTACAAAAAGCACAATGGCTTTCTGTCCTGGCACCTTTTCCCTGGGAGGAGTCTTCATTGGTCTGGAATTCTGGGCTGTAAAATGGCACTTTCTGGGACCAGCACGTGGCACGCACTGTCGTGCTTTGCGCCCAGGGAAAAGGAGGCAACCTCTGGCTCTCAGATGCCAATGACGGGCCCCCATTAACACTAGAAATGGAACAATCGCTTTCTGTCCTGAGAGCCCTTTTCGTGGGAGGAGTCGTCATCCGTCTGGAATCCTGGGCTGAACAAAGCACTTTCTCTGACCTGCACATGGCAGGCACCATCTAGCTTTGCGCCCAGGGAAAAGGTGGCAGCCTTGGGCTCTCAGGTGCCAATGATAGGGCCCCGTTAACACTAGAAAAATAACACTTGCTTTCTGTCCTGGAACCTTTTCCCAGGGAGAAATCTTCGTCCGTCTGGAAATCTGGGTTCAAAAATGGCACTGCCCCAAACCCGCACAAGGTACACACCGTCGAGCTTTGTGCCCAGGGAAAAGGGGGCAGCCTTGGGCTCTCAGGTGCCAATGATGGGGCCCCATTACCCCTACAAAAGGCACAATGGCTTTCTGTCCTGGCACCTTTTCCCAGGGAGGAATCTTCATCGGTTTGGAATTCTGGTCTGAGAATCAGAACTTTCCTGGACCAGCAAGTGGAACGCACCATCGAGCTTTTACGTTCAGGGAAAAGGTGGCAGTCTTGGGCTCTCAGGTGCCAATGATGGGGCCCCATTACCTTTACAAAAAGCACAATGGCTTTCTGTCCTGGCACCTTTTCCCTGAGAGGAGTCTTCATTGGTCTGGAATTCTGGGCTGTAAAATGGTACTTTCTGGGACCAGCACGTGGCACGCACTGTCATGCTTTGCGCCCAGGGAAAAGGAGGCAACCTCTGGCTCTCAGATGCCAATGACGGGCCCCCATTAACACTAGAAATGGAACAATCGCTTTCTGTCCTGGGAGCCTTTTCCCTGGGAGGAGACATCATCCGTCTGGAATCCTGGGCTGAACAAAGGTCTTTCTCTGACCTGCACGTGGCAGGCACCATCTAGCTTTGCGCCCAGGGTAGAGGTGGCAGCCTTGGGCTCTCAGGTGCCAATGATGGGTCCCCGTTAACACTAGATAAATAACAATCGCTTTCTGTCCTGGCACCTTTTCCCTGGGAGGAATCTTCATTGGTCTGGAACTCTGGGCTGAAAACGCTTCTTTCCCTTACCCGCATGTGGCACGCACCGTCGAGCTTTGCGCCCAGGCAAAAGGTGGCAGTCCTAGGCCCTCAGCTGCTAATTTTGGGGCCCCATTAACCCTAGAAAAGGCACAATCGCTTTCTGTCCTGGCACCTTTTCCCAGGGAGAAATCTTCGCTGGCCTGGAATTCTGGGATGAGAAACGGCACATTCCTGGACTTGCAAGTGGCACGCGCCGTCGACATTTGCGCCCACGGAAAAGGTGGCAGCCTTGGGCTCTCAGCTGCCAATTTTGGGGCCCCATTACCCCTACAAAACGCACAATGGCTTTCTGTCCTGACACCTTTTCCCAGAGAGGAATCGACTTCCGTCTGGAATTCTGGGTTCAAAAATGGCACTGCCCCAAACCCGCACAAGGTATACACCGTCAAGCTTTGCCCCCAGGGAAAAGGGGGCAGCCTTGGGCTCTCAGGTGCCAATGATGGGGCCCCATTACCCCTACAAAAGGCACAATGGCTTTCTGTCCTGGCACCTTTTCCCAGGGAGGAATCTTCATCCGTTTGGAATTCTGGTCTGAGAATCGGCACTTTCCTGGACCCGCAAGTGGAACGCACCATCGAGCTTTGCGTCCAGGGGAAAGGTGGCAGTCTTGGGTTCTCAGGTGCCAATGATGGGACCCCATTTCCTTTACAAAAAGCACAATGGCTTTCTGTCCTGGCACCTTTTCCCTGGGAGGAGTCTTCATTGGTCTGGAATTCTGGGCTGTAAAATGGCACTTTCTGGGACCAGAACGTGGCACGCACTGTCGTGCTTTGCGCCCAGGGAAAAGGAGGCAACCTCTGGCTCTCAGATGCCAATGACGGGCCCCCATTAACACTAGAAATGGAACAATCGCTTTCTGTCCTGGGAGCCCTTTCCCTGGGAGGAGTCGTCAGCCGTCTGGAATCCTGGGCTGAACAAAGCACTTTCTCTGACCTGCACGTGGCACGCACCATCTAGCTTTGCGCCCAGGGAAGAGGTGACAGCCTTGGGCTCTCAGGTGCCAATGATGGGTCCTTGTTAACACTAGATAAATAACAATCGCTTTCTGTCCTGGCACTTTTTCCCTGGGAGGAATTTTCGTCCGTCTGGAATTCTGGACTGAAAAACGGCGCTTCCCCGGACCCAGAAGTGGAACGCACCGTCGAGCTTTGTGCCCAGGCACAAGGTGGCAGCCTTGGGCTCTCAGGTGCCAATGATGGGGCCCCATTACCCCTAGATAAAGAACAATCGCTTTCTGTCCTGGCATCTTTTCCCTTGGAGGAATCTTCTTTGGTCTGGAATTCTAGGCTGAAAACGGCTCTTTCCCTTACCCGCATGTGGCACCCACCGTCGAGCTTTGCGCCTATGGAAAAGGTGGCAGCCCTGGGCTCTCAGCTGCCAATTTTGGGGCCCCATTAACCCTAGAAAAGGCACAATCACTTTCTGTCCTGGCACCTTTTCCCAGGGAGAAATCTTCGCTGGCCTGGAATTCTGGCATGAGAAACGGCACATTCCCGGACTTGCAAGTGGTACGCGCCGTCGGCATTTGCGCCCAGGGAAAAGGTGGCAGCCTTGGGCTCTCAGGTGCCAAAGATGAGGCCCCATTAGCCCTAGAAAAGGCACAATGGCTTTCTGTCCTGACACCTTTTCCCAGAGAGGAATCGACTTCCGTCTGGAATTCTGGGCTGAAAAACGGCCCTTTCCCAGACCCGCACAGGGTATGCACCGTCGAGCTTTGCACCCAGGGAAAAGGTGGCAGCCTTGGGCTCTCAGGTGCCAATGATGGGGCCCAATTAACATTACAAAATACACAATGGCTTTGTCTCCTGGTACCTTTTCCCTCTGAAGAATCTTCATAGGTCTGGAATTGTGGGCTGAAAAATGGCACTTTCCCGGACCCGCACGTGGAACGCTCCGTCGAGCTTTGCGCCCAGGGAAAAGGTGGCAGCCTTGGGTTCTCAGGTGTCAATTTTGGGGCCCCATTAACCCTAGAAAAGGCACAATTGCTTTCTGTCCTGACACCTTTTCCCTGGGAGAAATCTTCATCGGCCTCGAATTCTGGGATGAGAAACAGCACATTCCTGGACTCGCAAGTGGCACGCACCGTTGAGCTTTGCGCTCAGGGAAAAGGTTGCAGCCTTGGGCTCTCAGGTGTCTGATGCCGTGAATGACCCTTCCCCCCAAAAACAGGACTTCGAGCCACGTTAGTGTAGGGTAAGATAAAAAGTAAAGGTCCTTTAATAACACAGGGCCTACAGCCTACAGGAATACAGGATGACATGCATGTGTCTTATTTCTTCTTTCCATGGCTTTTATAATAAGATCCCTCCAATCATTGCTTTTCACATTACTCAGTCCAGCCCCAGTCCCACCCCTGGTCCAACCCCCTGGAATTGGGTCTGGGGTCATCAGGACCCTCTGTCTTCATCAGCTCTTCTTCCTCAGGCACACAAAGGTCTCTTGGAGCTCATCCAATTCTGGCTTTTGGGTCACTCTGACCTATGTTTATGTTTCATTCTGTAGGCCTTCTGATATTCTTCAGCTCTTTACCTTGGAAAGGAGTCTAAACAAGATTAATTAACTAAAGGAATTTGAGCTCCCTGTTCTGGGACAGGGGTAGTGATAGAAAGGCATTAAACTTAAACTGTTAGAAATATTAACCTTCTAAAAATCTACAACTGCTGTGTTCCTAAAATCTACAAAATGTGAAAATCAGAACAAAAACCCTTTCGGCATCAAGTCCCCCCTTTAGAAACAGACAAAACTCAAAAATTTTGTCTGGATTCTACTACTTAAACTTAGCATTACACTAAAAAGATAAACAAAAACTATAGTATTAAATCTTACAGCTAGCTATAATGCAAAACACTAATGATAAAGATAACTAAACAGTTGGTTAGGTTCAGTAACCATGAAGTAGGTTTGTGGAAACTTTGCAAGAGTTACTTGATTTGTAGTACTACATGAGACAAACTCTGGACTTTTCTGAAGTTGCAATAGCATCTGAGATCTGATTTTGGATAATTTCAATGACAGTGTTTTTTCAATTGACTTACTTTTAGAGATGGAATCTCCAGGTCTCTGGAATTTCATAGGACTTTCCAAAGTTTGTTTCACTCATCAAAATGCCAATTAGGGCCAATTGCTTTCCTCATCAATTGCTGGTATTTGAATACAAATACAGCAGTTAGTTTTTGAAGGATTTTGGATATGTGACAAGGGTCACACGCAAGTTTTGATTTTAAATTTCAGCTAAATTCATAATGCAAATTTAGCAATTTTTTGGCGTTTTGGCTAAAGCCAAATGCAATTACAAATTTTAGTTCCAAACTTAATTCATGGTTAGTAGCAATGCAAACAATACATACAAAAAGTAATTTAAGAAAGTAATAGTCTCTGTTGCCCTTGTTCTAGGGGCAGAGGACTTCTGTCCTGCAGTAAGTCCAGGAAACCTGCTATGCAAAGAAAGCAGTCTATTTTGTCTTTTAGGATGACATCAGGTTGTTAATCTTTGAAGTGGTCCTGGAGTCTGTATCACAGGGGTACAGTTTTGTCTTTCACTGTGGTGTAATTAGTTGACAGTACTTGAGATGACTCTAGTCAGCATGCAGATGTCAGTGTCCCATCTTTCAACAGTTCTCAGTCTGGAACAGGAATGTCCAATTTCATGGGCTTCTGGAGTTTCTGCAAAGTAAAAGGAAATCTAGACCATTTAATAATTTTGCAAACCAACTTTTCTTATGTGAATATGAAGAATCAATGAAACAGTTGTTTCTCTGCCTTAGCTATAGGCAAGGCTTGGGTATGTAAGATGTCTTATGTCTCTCATATCTCTTCACAAATTTTGCTAATTTAAGTTTTAGAAGTGTGCAATTTTGCAAATCCCAGGCAATTTTAAAGGAATCTCGAATTTCAGAATTCTCGCATTTTGACAATACAAAAAGCAGATTCAGCTTTTATAACATGAAGGTGTTGACTGCTAGCCACAAATGCATGGGCCCATCAGGAGCTTTCCACTACCAAGCTGTGTCTGGAGTTTCTGCAACACCAAACATCATCTTGGCACTACTAATTGCTCCTCACAGCGTGCTTGCATCCTCTGAGTGTATTTCAGGCCCTATCGAGGTCAGACCATCCTGCCACAGCCTGCCTTGACCACAGTCAGTCCCCTCCACCTCACGGAGTAGCTGTGCAGGAGCTTCTTGCCTCCGTGTATAAAAGCATTTTCACTGCCAAATTGTATATGTTTATGTTAGCATGTTAAATAACAATGGCATCTTCACATATTGTGAGCCATAATGCAGGTTTCTAAAAGATCGTTTTGCTGAAAGAAATCCAAGAGACATAAGAGCATGAAAAAGTTTTCAGGACAAGACTGAAATTCACTTAATTAAGCTAAAATAGGGTACAAGCATCACTTAGATGGCTTAAACAAGCTATTTAGCTAGGATGTTACCAGTTCATTTCAAAAATTGCAGGCTTAGATGTAACTCAATGTTCATGAGACAGTCTACTAAATCAGTTCTTTTAATTCTTCAGCTGCACCGTTGTGACTAGCTGCTTGCTTTCTTGTCTTGTAACACAGGACACACAGAACTTGTTTCGCTTCTCTTTTGCGAGGCTCAGTGCTTCACACACTGTAACAGACACTCGATGATAAGACGTTAGAGACAAACTCAAAATAAACAAACTTGAAGTTACAATCATACAAACTCCTGTGTAGAATTTTCAAATCAGGTTTAGAGAAATTTCTCTAATTAAAGAGAAGACACAGTTGTTCTACACAAAGCTTGCACAATGATGTTTTCATCAACTTTGCTCTCAGATTGGATTCTTGAGAGGCATGTCCTTCAGGTCTGGTGGTGACAGACTTCTTGGTTGTCTGCAAATAATCATATTCTAATAGCAGACGGTTAGTTCACAATAAAGACAAAAATACATAGGTGGCAACTATTGATTGATTTTGCACCAGTATGATACTGGTCCTAGTTTTTAGCAGCCTTAGAGCTATGCTGAGACAGACATGCTACAAGCTGGAGCAGCTCAGAGCAAGCTCAGAACACAGAGACTACCACAGAAAGCTGTGGGTTCGCTTTGCCAATCTGTCTCGGTGTATCAGGTGTTGAGGCTTCTCTAAAACTGGAAATGAGAAAATTGCAAACACAGACAGAATCCTTAAGCTTAAGATAGAGATTCTTTAAACTTAAATTGGTGCTTTAACATTCATCTCAGTTGGAAAGAACTGAGTTTATTCAGGCAGCTTGTAACACAGTAACACTATCACTCTTTTGCTCCCCCCTTTTCGGTCTTGATGGCAGGGGTAGAGGGAAAATGCTGGAAATGCTCTTGGGGGTAGAGGAACTCGCCCCCCCTTTTCCTGCAATTAGAAATTTTGCACACTTGGGCAAAGCAGTTGAGATGATCAGGCTGCCTGCCTGCTTGCTGGGGAGTCCTGTATTCCAGGACAAGGTGTTTAAATCCTCTGCTTGCTCGCTGAGGCAGGTAGGGATTGTTAGCGACAGGGATAGAAAGGAAAGGGTCGCCCACGGCCCTCCCGCTGTCGGTCTGGGCAAGGTCTCAGCTGTAGGTGCTGACCCTGGGTCTATGCTGGCATCTGCTATTGCTGTAGCACTGGCTTTAAGCACAGATTCTTTGGTCCTTTTTGTCGGGGCCATGCTGGCTCTTAAGGGAACCGTCCCGTCCCTGATGGCCCTTGGGCCGGCCTCTGTTGCTTTGGAAACCGTGGCGTCCGGAGCCACTGCCGGTGTTGCCCCCGGCTCTGGGCCTGCCGTGCAGTGCCGCTCACCCGGCTCTTTGCCGGCTTCGCTCGCTGCTCCAAGGGAAGCAACGCTGACAGGAGTTAGTTCTACGGTCCCAGGGGTGGAACTGCCCGGGATCGGGGGTCCTGGACAGTGTTCTAGTCCTTTTCTTCCCCAAAAGCTACTCATGCTTTGTTTACAAGGAGTTTCAATAGCAACATTCTCTGCTCTATCTCTAGTGAGGGAGCACAAGGAAAACTTTCCTTTCCTTGCTTTCCCAGGAGAAGGCAAAGATGAAGATGCCTTCCTCCCTCTGGGTCCACTTTGGCCCAGCTTTGCTCTTAACTCTCCATTATACAGATGACACAAAGCCTCCTTTCCAACCGCAGACAAAAGGCAAACTAGCACTGATTTTTCTCTCTCTCCACCATGAACAAGGGAAGGGAAAGCAGGAAGGAGACCATGTCTCTCTGCTCCTGTGCCTTTTGCAATCTTGGTGTCAGAAGCGGCTCTCTCCACCCTGCCTCTCTGCACAGCACACACTGGCTGCCGGAGAGGGGCAGAGCTGGGCAAGTCGCCTGTCCCTGCCTTTGCATGGTCACGAACGGCATCGGCGAGAGATAGAGGAAGGGACGGTGCTGGCTCCCCCTTCCCGCTTTTCCCTGCGGTCTCTGCTAAAGCCCCCTTCGCCCTCCTTTCTGCCACCGCAGCTGCTGAAGGGGCAGCAAAGCCAGTGCCCGCTCTGTTCTCAGCAGCGGGAGAACCCAGCACGTAGTTGCAGCCAATGGCCGAGCGAGACTGATCCTGCTCTTGCTGCAGCTGACTCTCAGTTACAAGCACCTTTTTTCCGCTGGTACCCTCAGGACCTTTTGCTGCTCTAGCTGCCCAAGGAAACGCTGCGTTTGCCTGGCCAGCAAGCCCTGCTTGTTCATCTCCCGGTCCCGGGAATGTGTGTGCTGCTTTCCCCGTACGCGCTCTATCTGCGTGCTTGGCTACTGCCCTTCTGCAGGCACTCTCACAGCTGCTGGCTCTGCCGATTTCCAAGGCCAACCCTGCTGTGCCTGGCCCCTTTCTGCTGGCTCTGCTCGCCACTCCAGGTGTAGCGATGCTGGCAGAGGTCAATTTCACGGCTCTGGTGGAACCTGCTCCTGGCTGTCTTGAGACAACTATTATGCCAAGCTTTGCTTCTCCAGGGGGTTCTGCTTGTGCTGCATATGCGCTTGTCTCGGTGTCACCGGGAGCAGCCTCAGTGTATCCCCGCACCTGCGGGACAACCTCAGTGCATCCCTGTATCTGCCGGGACAGCCTCCTGGGGGGCTCTGGGGGTCCCGGCCCGTTTCCGGAGTTTTCTCCTTCCCAGGAGCTGCTGGACTTCTGGTTACTCATTTGTTTACAGGGGGTCTCTATGGCAACTCTCCCTGCTCCCTCTCCAATAGGGGAACGCAGAGAAAACACCTTCCTCTTTGCCTCCTCAGGAGGTGGCAAAGGTACTTTCTTTCTCAAGGGAACGGAAACATTCCCTCTCTCTCCCTTTGGGAACACAGACCTTTCATGGTCTTTAAAAGAAAAGTAAGTTAGAAAGTTGAGATTATTGCTTTTGTTAATCTCCCAGGCTAGGACTAGCCTTAAATCCATGCAGCTGTGCCACAGCCACGCTTGTCTTGGCTTCTCCCAGCCCAGCTCCCTGAGCTCAGAGACAGCCGCTCCATCCCAGAAACTCAGCTTTGCCTTAGCCTTTTCACCAGGCTGGCTCCAGCTTATCTTTGCTTTTTCAACAACAGACAAGATGCAAACCACTGCTTCATTAAAACACGAAACTGACTGCTCTCTCACACAGCTATGAACAGGGGAAGGGAAGGCAGGAAGGAGATTGTTCTCTACAATTCTGGTGTTATCCTCTGCTTTGGTCTCCCTGTTCTTCTGTACCGGACAAGCTGGCTGCCGAGCAACGGCAGTGTCTGCTGCTCTTCCCTCGCTTGTCTCTGCCTCTGCATAGCTGGAAACGCCAGAGGTGGGGAAAGGGGGAAGGGAGGGTGCTGCCTCCCCCTGTACAGCTCGGGCCGACTGATGGGAAGAGGGAAATGAGCCTGCTGCTTCCCACTCCACGCTGCTCTCTGCAACATTCCTTTTGGCCACCCTTTCCAGGGCTGCCTTATCAGTGACTGTGCTTGCCAGAGCAACCTCGGGAAAGCTACCGGTGCCTCCCTGCTCTGTATATTTGATCTTTTCCCACTGTTTCTCTTTTCGTAACACTTGCCTTCTCAAAGATGTTTCAGGGCTTGTTAGATGCTTCCATTTCTGCAAAACCAAAGCTAGAGGGGACTCCACTGGAGTCTCCTCTTCCATGGATTGCATACAACCCATGCTGACAAGTTACAGGCAAGGGAAAAAAACTTTTCAGCACCCAGATTTGAACTGCTGGCCTCAGGAATACCAAGCAAGCTCACTCCTCCAAGTGCTATGTTACCGCTTCAGGCTAAGACAGAGTGATGTAATCCCAGAGAGATATTCCTCTCCTTTCCAGCTGCATTCAGCTAACATGAAACCCCTGAGCACTCTGCTTTGCCCTTCCCGAAGCAACAAGGGACCAAACCGTCCCTCACCCAGGCAAAACACCCTTTTGCCCACCAGGCTGAGAAACTGACTGGCCAGATCAGCTATACCTCCCAGACCAACGTATTCCCAGTTCCAGGGAAAAACCTTCCCTTAGTTTGCTAGCAAAAATACCGAAAGGAACTGCTCCTTTTATCTCACCCAGTTGTTCGGAGTTTCAAAGGTCACTGAAGGAATCCTCCAAAATGTGCTGGCAGTAGAGAATTCCCGCAGGATGAAACTTCTTGCTCTGGAGTCCCTCGTGGTTCCAGGGTGCTGGATTCTCTGATTCTACCTTTCGGGCGCCAAACTGATGCTGTGAATGACCCTTCCCCCCAAAAACAGGACTTCGAGCCACGTTAGTGTAGGGTAAGATAAAAAGTAAAGGTCCTTTAATAACACAGGGCCTACAGCCCACAGGAATACAGGATGACATGCATGTGTCTTAGTTCTTCTTTCCATGGCTTTTATAATAAGATCCCTCCAATCATTGCTTTACACATTACTCAGTCCAGCCCCAGTCCCACCCCTGGTCCAACCCCCTGGAATTGGGTCTGGGGTCATCAGGACCCTCTGTCTTCATCAGCTCTTCTTCCTCAGGCACACAAAGGTCTCTTGGAGCTCATCCAATTCTGGCTTTTGGGTCACTCTGACCTATGTTTATGTTTCATTCTGTAGGCCTTCTGATATCCTTCAGCTCCTTACCTTGGAAAGGAGTCTAAACAAGATTAATTAACTAAAGGAATTTGAGCTCCCTGTTCTAGGACAGGGGTAGTGATAGAAAGGCATTAAACTTAAACTGTTAGAAATATTAACCTTCTAAAAATCTACAACTGCTGTGTTCCTAAAATCTACAAAATGTGAAAATCAGAACAAAAACCCTTTCGGCATCATGTCAATGATGGGTCCCCATTAACCCTAGAAAAGGAGAAATCGATTCCTGTCCTGACACCTTTTCCCAGGGAGGAATCATCATCGGTCTGGAATTCTGGAATGAGAAACGGCAATTTCCCGGACCCTCACGTAGCACGCATGGTCGAGCTTTGCGCCCAGGGTATAGGAGGCAACCTTGGGCTCTCAGGTGCCAATGATGGGGCCCGATTAACCCTGGAAATGGAACAATCGCTTTCTGTCCTGGGAGCCTCTTCCCTGTGAGGAGTCTTCATCCATCTGGAATTGAGGGCTGAAAAACGGCACTTTCCCGGACAAGAAAGTGGTTTGCGCCGTTGATGTTTGCGCCCACGGAAAAGGTGGCAGCCTTGAACTCTGAGGTGCCAATGATGGGGCACCATTGACCCTAGAAAAGGACAATTCGATTTCTGACCTGGCACCTTTTCCCTGGGCAGTGTCTTCGTCCGTCTGGAATTCAGAGCTGAAAAACGGCACTTTCCCAGACAAGAAAGTGGCACGCGCCGTTGATGTTTACGCCCACGGAAAAGGTGGCAGCCTTGAACTCTCAGGTGCCAATGATGGGGCACCATTGACCCTAGGAAAGGACAATTCGATTTCTGACCTGGCACCTTTTCCCTGGGAGGTGTCTTCGTCCGTCTGCAATTCTGCGCTGAAAAATGGCACGTCCCCGAACCCGCAAGTGGCACGCGCTGTCGACATTTGCGCCCAGGGAAAAGGTGGCAGCCTTGGGCTCTCAGGAGCCAATTATGGGGTCCCATTAACACTAGAAAAATAACATTTGCTTTCTGTCCTGGCACCTTTTCCCAGGGAGGAATCTTCGTCCGTCTGGAAATCTGGGTTCAAAAATGGCACTGCCCCAAACCCGCACAAGGTACACACCGTCGAGCTTTGTGCCCAGGGAAAAGGGGGCAGCCTTGGGCTCTCAGGTGCCAATGATGGTGCCTTATTATTCCTACAAAAGGCACAATGGCTTTCTGTCCTGGCACCTTTTTCCAGAAAGGAAACTTCATCGGTTTGGAACTCTGGTCTGAGAATCGGCACTTTCCTGGACCCGCAAGTGGAACGCACCATCGAGCTTTGCGTCCAAGGAAAAGGTGGCAGCCTTGGGCTCTCAGCTGCCAATTTTGGGGCCCCATTAACCCTAGAAAAGGCACAATGGCTTTCTGTCCTGGCACCTTTTCCCAGGGAGAAATCTTCGCTGGCCTGGAATTCTGGGATGAGAAACGGCACATTCCCGGACTTGCAAGTGGCACGCGCCGTCGACATTTGCGCCCAGGGAAAAGGTGGCAGCCTTGGGCTCTCAAGTGCCACAGAAGGGGCCCCATTACCCCTAGAAAAGGCACAATGGCTTTCTGTCCTGACACCTTTTCCCAGAGAGGAATCGACTTCCGTCTGAAATTCAGGGCTGAAAAACGGCACTTTCCCGGACAAGAAAGTGGTACGTGCCATTGATGTTTGCGCCCACGGAAAAGGTGGCAGCCTTGAACTCTGAGGTGCCAATGATGGGGCACCATTGACCCTAGAAAAGGACAATTCGATTTCTGACCTGGCACCATTTCCCTGGGAGTTGTCTTCGACCGTCTGGAATTCTGGGATGAAAAATGGCACTTCCCCGGACCCGCAAGTGGCACGCGCCATCGAGCTTTGTGCCCAGGCAAAAGGTGGCAGCCTTGGGCTCTCAGGTGCCAATGATGGGGCCCCATTACCCCTAGAAAAAGAACAATCGCTTTCTGTCCTGGCACCTTTTCCCTGGGAGGAATCTTCATTGGTCTGGAATTCTGGGCTGAAAACTGGCGCTTTCCCTTACCCGCATGTGGCACGCACCGTTGAGCTTTGCGCCCAGGGAAAAGGTGGCAGCCCTGGGCTCTCAGCTGCAAATTTTGCGGCCCCATTACCCCTAGAAAAGGCAAAATCGCTTTCTGTCCTGGCGCCTTTTCCCAGGGAGAAATCTTCGCTGGCCTGGAATTCTGGGATGAGAAACGGCACATTCCCGGACTTGCAAGTGGCACGCGCCGTCGACATTTGCGCCCAGGGAAAAGGTGGCAGCCTTGAGCTCTCAGGTCCCAAAGATGGGGCCCCATTACCCCTACAAAAGGCACAATGGCTTTCTGTCCTGACACCTTTTCCCAGAGAGGAATCGACTTCCGTCTGGAATTCTGGGCTGAAAAACGGCCCTTTCCTGGACCAGCACAGGGTATGCACCGTCGAGCTTTGCACCCAGGGAAAAGGTGGCAGCTTTGGGCTCTCAGATGCCAATGATGGGGCCCAATTAGCATTACAAAATACACAATGGCTTTGTCTCCTGGTACCCTTTCCCTCTGAGGAATCTTCACAGGTCTGGAATTCTGGGCTGAAAAATGGCACTTTCCTTTTCCAGGGAAAAGGAGGCAACCTCTGGCTCTCAGATGCCAATGACGGGCCCCCATTAACACTAGAAATGGAACGATCGCTTTCTGTCCTGGGAGCCTTTTCCCTGGGAGGAGTCTTCAGCCGTCTGGAATCCTGGGCTGAACAAAGGTCTTTCTCTGACCCGCACGTGGCAGGCACCATCTAGCTTTGCGTCCACGGAAAAGGTGGCAGCCTTGGGCTCTCAGGTGCCAATGATGGGGCCCCGTTAACACTAGAAAAATAACACTTGCTTTCTGTCCTGGCACCTTTTCCCAGGGAGGAATCTTCGTCCGTCTGGAAATCTGGGTTTAAAAATGGCACTGCCCTAAACCCGCACAAGGTACACAACGTCGAGCTTTGCGCCCAGGGAAAAGGGGGCAGCCTTGGGCTCTCAGGTGCCAATGATGGTGCCCCACTACCCCTACAAAAGGCACAATGGCTTTCTGTCCTGGCACCTTTTCCCAGGGAGGAATCTTCATCGGTTTGGAATTCTGGTCTGAGAATCGGCACTTTCCTGGACCTGCAAGTGGAACGCACCATCGAGCTTTGCGCCCAGGGAAAAGGTGGCAGCCTTGGGCTCTCAGGTGCCAATGATGGGGCCCCATTACCCATAGAAAAAAACAATCGCTTTCTGTCTTTGCACCTTTTCCCTGGGAGGAATCTTCATTGGTCTGGAATTCTCGGCTGAAAACGGCTCTTTCCCTTACCCGCATGTGGCACGCACCATCGAGCTTTGCGCCCAGGGAAAAGGTGGCAGCCCTGGGCTGTCAGCTGCAATGATGGGGCCCGATTAACCCTAGAAATGGAACAATCGCTTTCTGTTCTGGGAGCCTCTATCTGTGAGGAGTCTTCATCCGTCTGGAATTCAGGGCGGAAAAACGGCACTTTCCCGGACAAGAAAGTGGTACGCGCTATTGATGTTTGCGCCCACGGAAAAGGTGGCAGCCTTGAACTCTGAGGTGCCAATGATGGGGCACCATTGACCCTAGAAAAGGACAATTAGATTTCTGACCTGGCACCTTTTCCCTGCGAGGTGTCTTCATCCGTCTGGAATTCTGGGCTGAAAAATGGCACTTCCCCGGACCTGCAAGTGGCACGCGCCGTCGACATTTGCGCCCAGGCAAAAGGTGGCAGCCTTGGGCTTTCAGGTGCCAATGATGGGGCCCCGTTAACACTAGAATAATAACACTTGCTTTCTGTCCTGGCACTTTTTCCCAGGAAGGAATCTTCGTCCGTCTGGAAATCTGGGTTCCAAAATGGTACTGCCCCAAACCCGCACAAGGTACACACCGTCGAGCTTTGCGCCCAGGGAAAAGGTGGCAGCCTTGGGGTCTCAGGTGCCAAGAATGGGTCCCCGTTAACACTACATAAATAACAATCGCTTTCTGTCCTGGCACCTTTTCCCTGGGAGGAATTTTCGTCTGTCTGGAATTCTGGGCTGAAGAACGGCACTTCCCCGGACATGCAAGTCTAACGCACCGTCGAGCTTTGTGCCCAAGCAAAAGGTGGCAGCCTTGGGCTCTCAGGTGCCAATGATGGGGCCCCATTACCCCTACAAAAAGCACAATCGCTTTCTGTCCTGGCACATTTTCCCTGGGAGGAATCTTCATCGGTTTGGAATTCTGGTCTGAGAATCGGCACTTTCCTGGACCTGCAAGTGGAACGCACCATCGAGCTTTGCGTCCAGGGAAAAGGTGGCAGTCTTGGGCTCTCAGGTGCCAATGATGGGGCCCCATTACCTTTACAAAAAGCACAATGGCTTTCTGTCCTGGCACCTTTTCCCTGAGAGGAGTCTTCATTGGTCTGGAATTCTGGGCTGTAAAATGGCACTTTCTGGGACCAGCATGTGGCACGCACTGTCGTGCTATGCGCCCAGGGAAAAGGAGGCAACCTCTGGCCCTCAGATGCCAATGACGGGCCCCCATTAACACTAGAAATGGAACAATCGCTTTCTGTCCTGGGAGCCTTTTCCCTGGGAGGAGTCGTCATCCGTCTGGAATCCTGGGCTGAACAAAGCACTTTCTCTGACCTGCACGTGGCAGGCACAATCCAGCTTTGCGCCCAGGGAAAAGGTGGCAGCCTTGGGCTCTCAGGTGCCAATGATGGGTCCCCATTACCCCTAGAAAAAGAACAATGACTTTCTGTCCTGGTCCCTGTTTCGTGGGAGGAATTTTCGTCCGTCTGGAATTCTGGGCTGAAAAACGGCACTTCCCCGGACCTTCAAGTGGAACGCACCGTCGAGCTTTCTGCCCAGGCAAAAGGTGGCAGCCCTGGGGTCTCAGGTGCCAATGATGGGGCCCCATTAACCCTAGAAAAGGCACAATCGCTTTCTGTCCTGGCACCTTTTCCCAGGGAGAAATCTTTGCTGGCCTGGAATTCTGGGATGAGAAACGGCACATTCCTGGACTTGCAAGTGGCACGCGCCGTCGACATCTGCGCCCAGGGAAAAGGTGGCAGCCTTGGGCTCTCAGCTGCCAAAGATGAGGTCCCATTACCCCTAGAAAAGGCACAATGGCTTTCTGTCCTGACACCTTTTCCCAGAGAGGAATCGACTTCCGTCTCGAATTCTCAGCTGAAAAACGGCCCTTTCCCGGACCCGCCCAGGGTATGCACCGTCGAGCTTTGCACCCAGGGAAAAGGTGGCAGCCTTGGGCTCTCAGGTGCCAATGATGGGGCCTAATTAGCATTACAAAATACACAATGGCTTTGTCTCCTGGTACCTTTTCCCTCTGAGGAATCTTCATAGGTCTGGAATTCTGGGCTGAAAAATGGCACTTTCCTGGACCCGAACGTGGAACGCTCCATCGAGCTTTGCGCCCAGGGAAAAGGTGGCAGCCTTGGGCTCTCAGGTGTCCATTTTGGGGCCCCATTAACCCTAGAAAAGGCACAATTGCTTTCTGCCCTGGCACCTTTTCCCTGGGAGAAATCTTCATCAGGCTCGAATTCTGGGATGAGAAACAGCACATTTCTGGACCCGCAAGTGGCACGCACCGTTGAGCTTTGCGCTCAGGGAAAAGGATGCAGCCTTCGGCTCTCAGGTGTCAATGATGGAGCCCCATTAACCCTAGAAAAGGAACAATCGCTTTCTGTCCTGACACCTTTTCCCAGGGAGGAATCTTCATCGGTCTGGAATTCTGGAATGAGAAACGGCAATTTCCCGGACCCTCACAGAGCACGCATGGTTGAGCTTTGCGCCCAGGGTATAGGAGGCAACCTTGGGCTCTCAGGTGCCAATGATGGAGCCCGATTAACCCTAGAAATGGAACAATCGCTTTCTTTCCTGGGAGCCTCTTCCCTGGGAGGAGTCTTCATCCGTCTGGAATTCAGGGCTGAAAAACGGCCCTTTCCCGGACAAGAAAGTGGTACGCGCCGTTGATGTTTGCGCCCACGGAAAAGGTGGCAGCCTTGAACTCTGAGGTGTCAATGATGGGGCACAATTGACCCTAGAAAAGGACAATTCGATTTCTGACCTGGCACCTTTTCCCTGGGAGGTGTCTTCGTCCGTCTGGAATTCTGGGCTGAAAAATGGCACTTCCCCAGACCCGCAAGTGGCACGCGCCGTCGACATTTGCGCCCAGGCAAAAGGTGGCAGCCTTGGACTCACAGGTGCCAATGATGGGGTCCAATTAGCTTTACAAAATACACAATGGCTTTGTCTCCTGGTACCTTTTCCTTCTGAGGAATCTTCATAGGTCTGGAATTCTGGGCTGAAAAATGGCACTTTCCCGGACCCGCACGTGGAACGCTCCGTCGAGCTTTGCGCCCAGGGAAAAGGTGGCAGCCTTGGGCTCTCAGGTGTCAATTTTGGGGCCTCATTAACCCTAGAAAAGGCACAATTGCTTTCTGTCCTGGCACCTTTTCCCTGGGAGAAATCTTCATCGGCCTCTTATTCTGGGATGAGAAACAGCACATTCCTGGACCCGCAAGTGGCACGCGCCGTTGAGCTTTGCGCTCAGGGAAAAGGTTGCAGCCTTGGGCTCTCTGGTGCCAATGATGGGGCCCCGTTAACACTAGAAAAATAACACTTGCTTTCTGTCCTGGCACCTTTTCCCAGGGAGGAATCTTCGTCCGTCTGGAAATCTGGGTTCAAAAACGGCACTGCCCCAAACCCGCACAAGGTACACACCGTCGAGCTTTGCGCCCAGGGAAAAAAGGGGAAGCCTTGGGCTCTCAGGTGCCAATGATGGTGCCCCATTACCCCTACAAAAGGCACAATGACTTTCTGTCCTGGCACCTTTTCCCAGGGAGGAATCTTCATCGGTTTGGAATTCCGGTCTGAGAATCGGCACTTTCCTGGACCCGCAAGTGGAATGCACCATCGAGCTTTGCGTCCAGGGAAAAGGTGGCAGTCTTGGGCTCTCAGGTGCCAATGATGGGGCCCCATTACCTTTACAAAAAGCACAATGGCTTTCTGTCCTGGCACCTTTTCCCTGGGAGGAGTCTTCATTGGTCTGGAATTCTGGGCTGTAAAATGGCACTTTCTGGGACCAGCACGTGGCACGCACTGTCGTGGTTTGCGCCCAGGGAAAAGGAGGCAACCTCTGGCTCTCAGATGCCAATGACGGGCCCCCATTAACACTAGAAATGGCACAATCGCTTTCTGTCCTGGGAGCCTTTTCCCTGGGAGGAGTCGTCATCCGTCTGGAATCCTGGGATGAACAAAGGTCTTTCTCTGACCTGCACGTGGCAGGCACCATCTAGCTTTGCGCCCAGGCAAAAGGTGGCAGCCTTGGACTCTCAGGTGCCAATGATGGGGCCCCGTTAACACTAGAAAAATAACACTTGTTTTCTGTCCTGGCACCTTTTCCCAGGGAGGAATTTTCGTCCGTCTGGAAATCTGGCTTCAAAAATGGCACTGCCCCAAACCCGCAAAAGGTACACACCGTCGAGCTTTGCGCCCAGGGAAAAGGGGGCAGCCTTGGGCTCTCAGATGCCAATGATGGTGCCCCATTACCCCTACAAAAGGCACAATGACTTTCTGTCCTGGCACCTTTTCCAAAGGGAGGAATCTTCATCGGTTTGGAATTCTGGTCTGAGAATCGGAACTTTCCTGGACCTGCAAGTGGAACACACCATCGAGCTTTGCGCCCAGGGAAAAGGTGGCAGCCTTGGGCTCTCAGGTGCCAATGATGGGGCCCCATTACCCTTAGAAAAAGAACAATCGCTTTCTGTCTTTGCAACTTTTCCCTGGGAGGAATCTTCATTGGTCTGGAATTCTGGGCTGAAAACGGCTCTTTCCCTTACCCGCATGTGGCACGCACCGTCGAGCTTTGCGCCCAGGGAAAAGGTGGCAGCCCTGGGCTTTCAGCTGCCAATTTTAGGGCCCCAATACCCCTAGAAAAGGCACAATCGCTTTCTGTCCTGGCACCTTTTCCCAGGGAGAAATCTTCACTGGCATGGAATTCTGGGATGAGAAACGGCACATTCCTGGACTTGCAAGTGGCACGCGCCGTCGACATTTGCGCCCAGGGAAAAGGTGGCAGCCTTGGGCTCTCAGCTGCCAATTTTGGGGCCCCATTACCCCTACAAAACGCACAATGGCTTTCTGTCCTGACACCTTTTCCCAGAGAGGAATCGACTTCCGTCTCGAATTCTCAGCTGAAAAACGGCCCTTTCTCGGACCCGCACAGGGTATGCACCGTCGAGCTTTGCACCCAGGGAAAAGGTGGCAACCTTGGGCTGTCAGGTGCCAATGATGGGGCCCAATTAGCATTACAAAGTACACAATGGCTTTGTCTCCTGGTACCTTTTCCCTCTGAGGAATCTTCATAGGTCTGGAATTCTGGGCTGAAAAATGGCACTTTCCCGGACCTGCACGTGGAACGTTCCGTCGAGCTTTGCGCCCAGGGAAAAGGTGGCAGCCTTGGGGTCTCAGGTGTCCATTTTGGGGCCCCATTACCCCTAGAAAAGGCACAATTGCTTTCTGACCTGGCACCTTTTCCCTGGGAGAAATCTTCATCGGCCTCGAATTCTGGGATGAGAAACAGCACATTCCTGGACCCGCAAGTGGCACGCACCGTCGAGCTTTGCGCTCAGGGAAAAGGTTGCAGCCTTGGGCTCTCAGGTGTCAATGATGGGGCCCCATTAACCCTAGAAAAGGAACAATCGCTTTCTGTCCTGACACCTTTTCCCAGGGAGGAATCTTCATCAGTCTGGAATTCTGGGATGAGAAACGGCAATTTCCCGGACCCTCACGTAGCACGGATGGTCGAGCTTTGCGCCCAGGGTATAGGAGGCAACCTTGGGCTCTCAGGTGCCAATGATGGGGCCCGATTGACCCTAGAAATGGAACAATAGCTTTCTGTCCTGGGAGCCTCTATCTGTGAGGAGTCTTCATCCGTCTGGAATTCAGGGCTGAAAAACGGCACTTTCCCGGACAAGAAAGTGGTACGCGCCATTGATGTTTGCGCCCACGGAAAAGGTGGCAGCTTTGAACTCTGAGGTGCCAATGATGGGACACCATTGACCCTAGAGAAGGACAATTCGATTTCTGACCTGGCACCTTTTCCCTGGGAGGTGTCTTCGTCCATCTGGAAATCTGGGTTCAAAAGTGGCACTGCCCCAAACCCGCATAAGGTACACACCGTCGAGCTTTGCACCCAGGGAAAAGGTGGCAGCCTTGGGCTCTCAGGTGCCAATGATGGTGCCCCACTACTCCTACAAAAGGCACAATGGCTTTCTGTCCTGGCACCTTTTCCCAGGGAGGAATCTTCATCGGTTTGGAATTCTGGTCTGAGAATCGACACTTTCCTGGACCCGCAAGTGGAACGCACCATCGAGCTTTGCGTCCAGGGAAAAGGTGGCAGTCTTGGGCTCTCAGGTGCCAATGATGGGGCCCCATTACCTTTACAAAAAGCACAATGGCTTTCTGTCCTGGCACCTTTACCCTAGGAGGAGTCTTCATTAGTCTGGAATTCTGGGCTGTAAAATGGCACTTTCTGGGACCAGCACGTGGCACGCACTGTCGTGCTTTGCGCCCAGGGAAAAGGAGGCAACCTCTGGCTCTCAGATGCCAATGACGGGCCCCCATTAACACTAGAAATGGAACAATCGCTTTCTGTCCTGGCACCTTTTCCCTGGGAGAAATCTTCATTGGTCTGGAATTCTAGGCTGAAAACGTCTCTTTCCCTTAGCCGCATGTGGCACGCACCATCGAGCTTTGCGCCCAGGGAAAAGGTGGCAGCCCTGGGCTCTCAGCTGCCAATTTTTGGGCCCCATTAACCCTAGAAAAGGCACAATGGCTTTCTGTCCTGGCCCCTTTTCCCAGAGAGGAATCGACTTCCGTCTGGAATTCTGGGCTGAAAAACGGCCCTTTCCCAGACCCGCACAGGGTATGCACCGTCGAGCTTTGCACCCAGGGAAAAGGTGGCAGCCTTGGGCTCTCAGGTGTCAATTTTGGGGCCCCATTAACCCTAGAAAAGGCACAATTGCTTTCTGTCCTGGCACCTTTTCCCTGGGAGAAATCTTCATCGGCCTCGAATTCTGGGATGAGAAACAGCACATTCCTGGACTCGCAAGTGGCACGCACCGTCGAGCTTTGCGCTCAGGGAAAAGGTTGCAGCCTTGGGCTCTCAGGTGTCAATGATGGGTCCCCATTAACCCTAGAAAAGGAGAAATCGATTCCTGTCCTGACACCTTTTCCCAGGGAGGAATCTTCATCGGTCTGGAATTCTGGAATGAGAAACGGCAATTTCCCGGACCCTCACGTAGCACGCATGGTCGAACTTTGCGCCCAGGGTATAGGAGGCAACCTTGGGCTCTCAGGTGCCAATGATGGGGCCCGATTAACCCTGGAAATGGAACAATCGCTTTCTGTCCTGGGAGCCTCTTCCCTGTGAGGAGTCTTCATCCGTCTGGAATTGAGGGCTGAAAAACGGCACTTTCCCGGACAAGAAAGTGGTACGCGCCGTTGATGTTTGCGCCCACGGAAAAGGTGGCAGCCTTGAACTCTCAGGTGCCAATGATGGGGCACCATTGACCCTAGAAAAGGACAATTCGATTTCTGACCTGGCACCTTTTCCCTGGGCAGTGTCTTCGTCCGTCTGGAATTCAGAGCTGAAAAACGGCACTTTCCCAGACAAGAAAGTGGCACGTGCCGTTGATGTTTACGCCCACGGAAAAGGTGGCAGCCTTGAACTCTCAGGTGCCAATGATGGGGCACCATTGACCCTAGGAAAGGACAATTCGATTTCTGACCTGGCACCTTTTCCCTGGGAGGTGTCTTCGTCCGTCTGCAATTCTGCGCTGAAAAATGGCACGTCCCCGAACCCGCAAGTGGCACGCGCCGTCGACATTTGCGCCCAGGGAAAAGGTGGCAGCCTTGGGCTCTCAGGTGCCAATTATGGGGTCCCATTAACACTAGAAAAATAACATTTGCTTTCTGTCCTGGCACCTTTTCCCAGGGAGGAATCTTCGTGCGTCTGGAAATCTGGGTTCAAAAATGGCACTGCCCCAAACCCGCACAAGGTAGACACCGTCGAGCTTTGCGCCCAGGGAAAAGGGGGCAGCCTTGGGCTCTCAGGTGCCAATGATGGGGCCCCATTACCCCTACAAAAGGCACAATGGCTTTCTGTCCCGGCACCTTTTCCCAGGGAGGAATCTTCATCGGTTTGGAATTCTGGTCTGAGAATCGGCACTTTCCTGGACCCGCAAGTGGAACGCACCATCGAGCTTTGCGTCCAGGGGAAAGGTGGCAGTCTTGGGTTCTCAGGTGCCAATGATGGGACCCCATTTCCTTTACAAAAAGCACAATGGCTTTCTGTCCTGGCACCTTAACCCTGGGAGGAGTCTTCATTGGTCTGGAATTCTGGGCTGTAAAATGGCACTTTCTGGGACCAGGACGTGGCACGCACCGTCGTGCTTTGCGCCAGGGCAAAAGGTGGCAGCCTTGGGCTCTCAGGTGCCAATCATGGGGCCCCATTAACCCTAGAAAAGGCACAATCGCTTTCTGTCCTGGCACCTTTTCCCAGGGAGGAATCTTCATTGGTCTGGAATTCTGGGCTGAAAACGGCTCTTTCCCTTACCCGCATGTGGCACCCACCGTCGAGCTTTGCGCCCAGGCAAAAGGTCGCAGCCCTGGGCTCTCAGCTGCAAATTTTGGGGCCCCATTAACCCTAGAAAAGGCACAATCGCTTTCTGTCCTGACACCTTTTCCCAGGGAGAAATCTTCGCTGGCCTGGAATTCTGGGATGAGAAACGGCACATTCCTGGACTTGCAAGTGGCATGCGCCGTCGACGTTTGCGCCCAGGGAAAAGGTGGCCGCCTTGGGCTCTCAGGTGCCAAAGATGGGGCCCCATTACCCCTACAAAAGGCACAATGGCTTTCTGTCCTGATACCTTTTCCCAGAGAGGAATCTTCGTCCGTCTGGAATTCTGGGCTGAAAAACGGCCCTTTCCCAGACCCGCACAGGGTATGCACCGTCGAGCTTTGCACCCAGGGAAAAGGTGGCAGCCTTGGGCTCTCAGGTGCCAATGATGGGGCCCAATTAGCATTACAAAATACACAATGGCTTTGTCTCCTGGTACCTTTTCCCTCTGAGGAATCTTCATAGGTCTGGAATTCTGGGCTGAAAAATGGCACTTTCCCGGACCCGCACGTGGAACGCTCCGTCGAGCTTTGTGCCCAGGAAAAAGGTGGCAGCCTTGGGCTGTCAGGTGTCAATTTTGGGGCCCCATTAACCCTAGAAAAGGCACAATGGCTTTCTGTCCTGGCACCTTTTCCCAGGGAGGAATCTTCATCGGTTTGGAATTCTGGTCTGAGAATCGGCACTTTCCTGGACCCGCAAGTGGAACGCACCGTCGAGCTTTGCGTCCAGGGGAAAGGTGGCAGTCTTGGGCTCTCAGGTGCCAATGATGGGACCCCATTACCTTTTCAAAAAGCACAATGGCTTTCTGTCCTGACGCCTTTTCCCTGGGAGGAGTCTTCATTGGTCTGGAATTCTGGGCTGTAAAATGGCACTTTCTGGGACCAGCACGTGGCACGCACTGTCGTGCTTTGCGCCCAGGGAAAAGGAGGCAACCTCTGGCTCTCAGATGCCAATGACAGGCCCCCATTAACACTAGAAATGGAACAATCGCTTTCTGTCCTGGGAGCCTTTTCCCTGGGAGGAGACATCATCCGTCTGGAATCCTGGGCTGAACAAAGGTCTTTCTCTGACCTGCACGTGGCAGGCACCATCTAGCTTTGCGCCCAGGGTAGAGGTGGCAGCCTTGAGCTCTCAGGTGCCAATGATGGGTCCCCGTTAACACTAGATAAATAACAATCGCTTTCTGTCCTGGCACCTTTTCCCTTGGAGGAATCTTCATTGGTCTGGAACTCTGGGCTGAAAATGGCTCTTTCCCTTACCCGCATGTGGCACGCACCGTCGAGCTTTGCGTCCAGGGAAAAGGTGGCAGTCCTAGGCTCTCAGCTGCTAATTTTGGGGCCCCATTAACCCTAGAAAAGGCACAATCGCTTTCTGTCCTGGCACCTTTTCCCAGGGAGAAATCTTCGCTGGCCTGGAATTCTGGGATGAGAAACGGAACATTCCTGGACTTGCAAGTGGCACGCGCCGTTGACATTTGTGCCCAGGGAAAAGGTGGCAGCCTTGGGCTCTCAGGTGCCAATGATGGGTCCTCGTTAACACTAGAAAAATAACACTTCCTTTCTGTCCTGGCACCTTTTCCCAGGGAGGAATCTTCGTCCGTCTGGAAATCTGGGTTCAAAAATGGCACTGCCCCAAACCCGCACAAGGTACACACCGTCGAGCTTTGCGCCCAGGGAAAAGGGGGCAGCCTTGGGCTCTCAGGTGCCAATGATGGTGCCCCATTACCCCTACAAAAGGCACATGGGCTTCCTGTACTGGCACCTTTTCCCAGGGAGGAATCTTCATAGGTCTGGAATTCTGGTCTGACAATCGGCACTTTCCTGGACCCGCAAGTGGAACGCACCATCGAGCTTTGCGTTCAGGGAAAAGTTGGCAGTCTTGGGCTCTCAGGTGCCAATGATGGGGCCCCATTACCTTTACAAAAAGCACAATGGCTTTCTGTCCTGGCACCTTTTCCCTGGGAGGAGTCTTCATTGGTCTGGAATTCTGGGCTGTAAAATGGCACTTTCTGGGACCAGCACGTGTCACGCACTGTCGTGCTTTGCGCCCAGGGAAAAGGAGGCAACCTCTGGCTCTCAGATGCCAATGACGGGCCCCCATTAACACTAGAAATGGAACAATCGCTTTCTGTCCTGGGAGCCTTTTCCCTGGGAGGAGACATCATCCGTCTGGAATCCTGGGCTGAACAAAGGTCTTTCTCTGACCTGCACGTGGCAGGGACCATCTAGCTTTGCGCCCAGGGTAGAGGTGGCAGCCTTGGGCTCTCAGGTGCCAATGATGGGTCCCCGTTAACACTAGATAAATAACAATCGCTTTCTGTCCTGGCACCTTTTCCCTGGGAGGAATCTTCATTGGTCTGGAACTCTGGGCTGAAAACGCCTCTTTCCCTTACCCGCATGTGGCACGCACCGTCGAGCTTTGCGCCCAGGCAAAAGGTGGCAGTCCTAGGCCCTCAGCTGCTAATTTTGGGGCACCATTAACCCTAGAAAAGGCACAATCGCTTTCTGTCCTGGCACCTTTTCCCAGGGAGAAATCTTCGCTGGCCTGGAATTCTGGGATCAGAAACGGCACATTCCTGGACTTGCAAGTGGCACGCGCCGTCGACATTTGCTCCCAGGGAAAAGGTGGCAGCCTTGGGCTCTCAGCTGCAAATTTTGGGGCCCCATTACCCCTACAAAACGCACAATGGCTTTCTGTCCTGACACCTTTTCCCAGAGAGGAATCGACTTCCGTCTGGAATTCTGGGCTGAAAAACGGCCCTTTCCCAGACCCGCACAGGGTATGCACCGTCGAGCTTTGCACCCAGGGAAAAGGTGGCAGCCTTGGGCTCTCAGGTGCCAATGATGGGGCCCAATTAGCATTACAAAATACACAATGGCTTTGTCTCCTGGTACATTTTTCCTCTGAGGAATCTTCATAGGTCTGGAATTCTGGGCTGAAAAATGGCACTTTCCCGGACCTGCACGTGGAACGCTCCGTCGAGCTTTGCGCCCAGGGAAAAGGTGGCAGCCTTGGGCTCTCAGGTGTCAATTTTGGGGCCCCATTAACCCTAGAAAAGGCACAATTGCTTTCTGGCCAGGCACCTTTTCCCTGGGAGAAATCTACATCGGCCTCGAATTCTGGGATGAGAAACAGCACATTCCTGGACCCGCAAGTTGCACGCACCGTCGAGCTTTGCGCTCAGGGAAAAGGTTGCAGCCTTGGGCTCTCAGGTGTCAATGATGGAGCCCCATTAACCCTAGAAAAGGAACAATCGCTTTCTCTCCTGACACCTTTTCCCAGGGAGGAATCTTCATCGGTCTGGAATTCTGGAATGAGAAACGGCAATTTCCCGGACCCTCACGTAGCACGCATGGTCGAGCTTTGCGCCCAGGGTATAGGAGGCAACCTTGGGCTCTCAGGTGCCAATGATGGAGCCCGATTAACCCTGGAAATGGAACAATCGCTTTCTGTCCTGGGAGCCTCTTCCCTGTGAGGAGTCTTCATCCGTCTGGAATTCAGGGCTGAAAAACGGCACTTTCCCGGACAAGAAAGTGGTACGCGCCGTTGATGTTTGCGCCCACGGAAAAGGTGGCAGCCTTGAACTCTGAGGTGCCAATGATGGGACACCATTGACCCTAGAAAAGGACAATTCGATTTCTGACCTGGCACCTTTTCCCTGGGAGGTGTCCTCGTCCGTCTGGAATTCAGAGCTGAAAAACGGCACTTTCCCAGACAAGAAAGTGGCACGTGCCGTTGATGTTTACGCCCACGGAAAAGGTGGCAGCCTTGAACTCTCAGGTGCCAGTGATGGGGCACCATTGACCCTAGGAAAGGACAATTCGATTTCTGACCTGGCACCTTTTCCCTGGGAGGTGTCTTCGTCCGTCTGCAATTCTGCGCTGAAAAATGGCACGTCCCCGAACCCGCAAGTGGCACGCGCCGTCGACATTTGCGCCCAGGGAAAAGGTGGCAGCCTTGGGCTCTCAGGTGCCAATTATGGGGTCCCATTAACACTAGAAAAATAACATTTGCTTTCTGTCCTGGCACCTTTTCCCAGGGAGGAATCTTCGTCCGTCTGGAAATCTGGGTTCAAAAATGGCACTGCCCCAAACCCGCATAAGGTACACACCGTCGAGCTTTGTGCCCAGGGAAAAGGGGGCAGCCTTGGGCTCTCAGGTGCCAATGATGGTTCCTTATTATTCCTACAAAAGGCACAATGGCTTTCTGTCCTGGCACCTTTTTCCAGGGAGGAAACTTCATCGGTTTGGAACTCTGGTCTGAGAATCGGCACTTTCCTGGACCTGCAAGTGGAACGCACCATCGAGCTTGGCGTCCAAGGAAAAGGTGGCAGCCTTGGGCTCTCAGCTGCCAATTTTGGGGCCCCATTAACCCTAGAAAAGGCACAATCGCTTTCTGTCCTGGCACCTTTTCCCAGGGAGGAATTCTCTTCCGTCTGGAATTCTGGGCTGAAAAACGGCACTTCCCCGGACCTGCAAGTGGAACGCACCTTCGAGCTTTGCTCCCAGGGAAAAGGGGACAGCCTTGGGCTCTCAGGTGCCAAAGATGGGGTCCCATTACCCCTAGAAAAGGCACAATGTCTTTCTGTCCTGGTACCTTTTCCCAGGGAGGAATCTTCATCGGTTTGGAATTCTGGTCTGAGAATCGGCACTTTCCTAGACCCGCAAGTGGAACGCACCATCGAGCTTTGCGTCCAGGGAAAAGGTGGCAGCCTTGGGCTCTCAGGTGCCAATGATGGGGCCCCATTACCTTTACAAAAAGCACAATGGCTTTCTGTCCTGGCACCTTTTCCCTGGGAGGAGTCTTCATTGGTCTGGAATTGTGGGCTGTAAAATGGCTCTTTCTGGGACCAGCAGGTGGCACGCACTGTCGTGCTTTGCGCCCAGGGAAAAGGAGGCAACCTCTGACTCTCAGATGCCAATGACGGGCCCCCATTAACACTAGAAATGGAACAATCGCTTTCTGTCCTGGGAGCCCTTTTCGTGGGAGGAGTCGTCAGCCGTCTGGTATCCTGGGCTGAACAAAGCACTTTCTCTGACCTGCACGTGGCAGGCACCATCTAGCTTTGCGCCCAGGGAAGAGGTGACAGCCTTGGGCTCTCAGGTGCCAATGATGGGTCCTCGTTAACACTAGATAAATAACAATCGCTTTCTGTCCTGGCACTTTTTCCCAGGGAGGAATTTTCGTCCGTCTGGAATTCTGGACTGCACAACGGTATTTCCCCGGACCTGCAAGTGGAACGCACCGTTGAGCTTTGTGCCAGGGCAAAAGGTGGCAGCCTTGGGCTCTCAGGTGCCAATCATGGGGCCCCATTACGCCTAGAAAAGGCACAATCGCTTTCTGTCCTGGCACCTTTTCCCAGGGAGGAATCTTCATTGGTCTGGAATTCTGGGCTGAAAACGGCTCTTTCCCTTACCCGCATGTGGCACGCACCGTCGAGCTTTGCGCCCAGGCAAAAGGTGGCAGCCCTGGGCTCTCAGCTGCCAATTTTGGGGCCCCATTAACCCTAGAAAAGGCACAATCGCTTTCTGTCCTGGCACCTTTTCCCAGGGAGAAATCTTCGCTGGCCTGGAATTCTGGGATGAGAAACGGCACATTCCTGGACTTGCAAGAGGCATGCGCCGTCGACGTTTGCGCCCAGGGAAAAGGTGGCAGCCTTGGGGTCTCAGGTGCCAAAGATGGGGCCCCATTACCCCTACAAAAGGCACAATGGCTTTCTGTCCTGACACCTTTTCCCAGAGAGGAATCGACTTCCGTCTGGAATTCTGGGCTGAAAAACGGCCCTTTCCCAGACCCGCACAGGGTATGCACCGTCGAGCTTTGCACCCAGGGAAAAGGTGGCAGCCTTGGGCTCTCAGGTGCCAATGATGGGGCCCAATTAGCATTACAAAATACACAATGGCTTTGTCTCCTGGTACCTTTTCCCTCTGAGGAATCTTCATAGGTCTGGAATTCTGGGCTGAAAAATGGCACTTTCCCGGACCCGCACGTGGAACGCTCCGTCGAGCTTTGTGCCCAGGAAAAAGGTGGCAGCCTTGGGCTGTCAGGTGTCAATTTTGGGGCCCCATTAACCCTAGAAAAGGCACAATGGCTTTCTGTCCTGGCACCTTTTCCCAGGGAGGAATCTTCATCGGTTTGGAATTCTGGTCTGAGAATCGGCACTTTCCTGGACCCGCAAGTGTAACGCACCGTCGAGCTTTGCGTCCAGGGGAAAGGTGGCAGTCTTGGGCTCTCAGGTGCCAATGATGGGACCCCATTACCTTTACAAAAAGCACAATGGCTTTCTGTCCTGACGCCTTTTCCCTGGGAGGAGTCTTCATTGGTCTGGAATTCTGGGCTGTAAAATGGCACTTTCTGGGACCAGCACGTGGCACGCACCGTCGTGCTTTGCGCCCAGGGAAAAGGAGGCAACCTCTTGCTCTCAGATGCCAATGACGGGCCCCCATTAACATTAGAAATGGAACAATCGCTTTCTGTTCTGGGAGCCTTTGCCCTGGGAGGAGTAGTCATCCGTCTGGAATCCTGGGCTGAACAAAGATCTTTCTCTGACCTGCACGTGGCAGGCACCATCTAGCTTTGCGCCCAGGGTAGAGGTGGCAGCCTTGAGCTCTCAGGTGCCAATGATGGGTCCCCGTTAACACTAGATAAATAACAATCGCTTTCTGTCCTGGCGCCTTTTCCCTGGGAGGAATCTTCATTGGTCTGGAACTCTGGACTGAAAATGGCTCTTTCCCTTACCCGCATGTGGCACGCACCGTCGAGCTTTGCGCCCAGGCAAAAGGTGGCAGTCCTAGGCTCTCAGCTGCCAATTTTGGGGCCCCATTACCCCTACAAAAGGCACAATCGCTTTCTGTCCTGGCACCTTTTCCCAGGGAGAAATCTTCGCTGGCCTGGAATTCTGGGATGAGAAACGGAACATTCCTGGACTTGCAAGTGGCACGCGCCGTCGACATTTGCGCCCAGGGAAAAGGTGGCAGCCTTGGGCTCTCAGGTGCCAATGATGGGTCCTCGTTAACACTAGAAAAATAACACTTGCTTTCTGTCCTGGCACCTTTTCCCAGGGAGGAATCTTCGTCCGTCTGGAAATCTGGGTTCAAAAATGGCACTGCCCCAAACCCACACAAGGTACACACCATCGAGCTTTGCGCCCAGGGAAAAGGGGGCAGCCTTGGGCTCTCAGGTGCCAATGATGGTGCCCCATTACCCCTACAAAAGGCACATGGGCTTCCTGTACTGGCACCTTTTCCCAGGGAGGAATCTTCATAGGTCTGGAATTCTGGTCTGAGAATCGGCACTTTCCTGGACCCGCAAGTGGCACGCAACGTTGAGCTTTGCGTTCAGGGAAAAGGTTGCAGCCTTTGGCTCTCAGGTGCCAATGACGGGCCCCCATTAACCCTAGAAAAGGCACAATCGCTTTCTGTCCTGGCAAATTTACCCTGGGAGAAATCTTCATCGGCCTCGAATTCTGGGATGAGAAACAGCACATTCCTGGACCCGCAAGTGGCACGCACCGTCGAGTTTTGCGCTCAGGGAAAAGGTGGCAGCCTTGGGCTCTCAGGTGCCAATGATGGGGCCCCGTTAACACTAGAAAAATAACACTTGCTTTCTGTCCTGGCACCTTTTCCCAGGGTGGAATCTTTTTCCGTCTGGAAATCTGGGTTCAAAAATGGCACTGCCCCAAACCCGCACAAGGTACACACCGTCGAGCTTTGCGCCCAGGGAAAAGGTGGCAGCCTTGGGCTCTCAGGTGCCAATGATGGGGCCCCGTTAACACTAGAAACATAACACTTGCTTTCTGTTCTGGCACCTTTTGCCAGGGAGGAATCTTCATCTGTCTGGAAATCTGGGTTCAAAAATGGCACTGCCCCAAGCCCGCACAAGGTAGACACCGTCGAGCTTTGCGCCCAAGGAAAAGGGGGCAGCCTTGGGCTCTCAGGTGCCAATGATGGGACCCCATTACCTTTACAAAAAGCACAATGGCTTTCTGTCCTGGCACCTTTTCCCTAGGAGGAGTCTTCATTGGTCTGGAATTCTGGGCTGTAAAATGGCACTTTCTGGGACCAGCACGTGGCACGCACTGTCGTGCTTTGCGCCCAGGGAAAAGGAGGCAACCTCTGGCTCTCAGATGCCAATGACGGGCCCCATTAACACTAGAAATGGAACAATCGCTTTCTGTCCTGAGAGCCCTTTCCCTGGGAGGAGTCGTCATCCGTCTGGATTCCTGGGCTGAACAAAGCACTTTCTCTGACCTGCACGTGGCAGGCACCATCTAGCTTTGCGCCCAGGGAAAAGGTGGCAGCCTTGGGCTCTCAGGTGCCAATGATGGGGCCCCGTTAACACTAGAAAAATAACACTTGCTTTCTGTCGTGGAACCTTTTCCCAGGGAGAAATCTTCGTCCGTCTGGAAATCTGGGTTCAAAAATGGCACTGGCCCAAACCCGCACAAGGTACACACCGTCGAGCTTTGTGCCCAGGGAAATGGGGGCAGCCTTGGGCTCTCAGGTGCCAATGATGGGGCCCCATTACCCCTACAAAAGGCACAATGGCTTTCTGTCCTGGCACCTTTTCCCAGGGAGGAATCTTCATAGGTCTGGAATTCTGGTCTGAGAATCAGAACTTTCCTGGACCCCCAAGTGGAACGCACCATCGAGCTTTGCGTTCAGGGAAAAGGTGGATGTCTTGGGCTCTCAGGTGCCAATGATGGGGCCCCATTACCTTTACAAAAAGCACAATGGCTTTCTGTCCTGGCACCTTTTCCCTGGGAGGAGTCTTCATTGGTCTGGAATTCTGGGCTGTAAAATGGCACTTTCTGGGACCAGCACGTGGCACGCACTCTCGTGCTTTGCGCCCAGGGAAAAGGAGGCAACCTCTGGCTCTCAGATGCCAATGACGGGCCCCCATTAACACTAGAAATGGAACAATCGCTTTCTGTCCTGGGAGCCTTTTCCCTGGGAGGAGACATCATCCGTCTGGTATCCTGGGCTGAACAAAGGTCTTTCTCTGACCTGCACGTGGCAGGCCCCATCTAGCTTTGCGCCCAGGGAAGAGGTGGCAGCCTTGGGCTCTCAGGTGCCAATGATGGGTCCCCGTTAACACTAGATAAATAACAATCGCTTTCTGTCCTGGCACCTTTTCCCTGGGAGGAATCTTCATTGGTCTGGAACTCTGGGCTGAAAACGCCTCTTTCCCTTACCCGCATGTGGCACGCACCGTCGAGCTTTGCGCCCAGGGAAAAGGTGGCAGTCCTAGGCCCACAGCTGCTAATTTTTGAGCCCCATTAACCCTAGAAAAGGCACAATCGCTTTCTGTCCTGGCACCTTTTCCCAGGGAGAAATCTTCGCTGCCCTGGAATTCTGGGATGAGAAATGGCACATTCCCGGACTTGCAAGTGTTACGCGCTGTCGGCATTTGCGCCTAGGGAAAAGGTGGCAGCCTTGGGCTCTCAGGTGCCAAAGATGAGGCCCCATTACCCCTAGAAAAGCCACAGTGGCTTTCTGTCCTGACACCTTTTCCCAGAGAGGAATCGACTTCCGTCTGGAATTCTGGGCTGAAAAACGGCCCTTTCCCGGACCCGCACAGGGTATGCACCGTCGAGCTTTGCACCCAGGGAAAAGGTGGCAGCCTTGGGCTCTCAGGTGCCAATGATGGGGCCCAATTAGCATTACAAAATACACAATGGCTTTGTCTCTTGGTACCTTTTACCTCTGAGGAATCTTCATAGGTCTGGAATTCTGGGCTGAAAAACGGCACTTTCCCGGACCCGCACGTGGAACGCTCCGTCGAGCTTTGCGCCCAGGGAAAAGGTGGCAGCCTTGGGCTCTCAGGTGTCAATTTTGGGGCCCCATTAACCCTAGAAAAGGCACAATTGCTTTCTGTTCTGGCACCATTTCCCTGGGAGAAATCTTCATCGGCCTCGAATTCTGGGATGACAAACAGCACATTCCTGGACGCGCAAGTGGCACGCACCGTCGAGCTTTGCGCTCAGGGAAAAGGTTGCAGCCTTCGGCTCTCAGGTGTCAATTTTGGGGCCCCATTAACCCTAGAAAAGGAACAATCGCTTTCTGTCCTGACACCTTTTCCCTGGGAGGAATCTTCATCAGTCTGGAATTCTGGAATGAGAAACGGCAATATCCCGGACCCTCACGTAGCACGCATGGTCGAGCTTTGCGCCCAGGGTATAGGAGGCAACTTTGGGCTCTCAGGTGCCAATGATGGGGCCTGATTAACCCTGGAAATGGAACAATCGCTTTCTGTCCTGGGAGCCTCTTCCCTGTGAGGAGTCTTCATCCGTATGGATTTGAGGGCTGAAAAACGTCACTTTCCCGGACAAGAAAGTGGTACGCGCCGTTGATGTTTGCGCCCACAGAAAAGGTGGAAGCCTTGAACTCTGAGGTGCCAATGATGGGGCACCATTGACCCTAGAAAAGGACAATTCGATTTCTGACCTGGCACCTTTTCCCTGGGAGGTGTCTTCGTCCGTCTGGAATTCTGGGCTGAAAAATGGCACTTCCCCGGACCTGTAAGTGGCACGCGCCGTCGACATTTGGGCGCGGGCAAAAGGTGGCAGCCTTGGGCTCTCAGGTGCCAATGATGGGGCCCCATTAACACTAGAAAACTAACACTTGCTTTCTGTCCTGGCACCTTTTCCCAGGGAGGAATCTTCGTCCGTCTGGAAATCTGGCTTCAAAAATGGCACTGCCCCAAACCCGCACAATTTACACACCGTCGAGTTTGCGCCCAGGGAAAAGGGGGCAGCCTTGGGCTCTCAGGTGCCAATGATGGTGCCCTATTACCCCTACAAAAGGCACAATGGCCTTCTGTCCTGGCACCTTTTCCCAGCGAGGAATCTTCTTCGGTTTGGAATTCTGGTCTGAGAATCGGCACTTTCCTGGACCCGCAAGTGGAACGCACCATCGAGCTTTGCGTTCAGGGAAAAGGTGGCAGTCTTGGGCTCTCAGGTGCCAATGATGGGGCCCCATTACCTTTACAAAAAGCACAATGGCTTTCTGTCCTGGCACCTTTTCCCTGGGAGGAGTCTTCATTGGTCTGGAATTGTGGGCTGTAAAACGGCACTTTCTGGGACCAGCGCGTGGCACGCACTGTCGTGCTTTGCGCCCAGGGAAAAGGAGGCAACCTCTGGCTCTCAGATGCCAATGACGGGCCCCCATTAACACTAGAAATGGAACAATCGCTTTCTGTCCTGGCACCTTTTCCCTGGGAGGAATTTTCATTCATCTCGAATTCTGGGCTGAAAACGGCACTTCCCCAGACCTGAAAGTGGAATGCACCATCGAGCTTTGTGCCCAGGCAAAAGGTGGCAGCCTTGGGCTCTCAGGTGCCAATGATAAGGCCCCTTTACCCCTAGGAAAAGAACAATCACTTTCTGTCCTGGCACCTTTTCCCTGGGAGGAATCTTCGTTGGTCTGGAATTCTGGGCTGAAAACGGCTCTTTCCCTTACCCGCATGTGGCAGGCACCGTCGAGCTTTGCGCCCAGGGAAAAGGTGGCAGCCCTGGGCTCTCAGGTGCCAAAGATGGGGCCCCATTACCCCTAGAAAAACACAATAGCTTTCTGTCATGACACCTTTTCCCAGAGAGGAATCGACTTCCGTCTGGAATTCTGGGCTGAAAAACGGCGCTTTCCCGGACCCGTAAGTGGTATGCACCGTCGAGCTTTGCACCCAGGGAAAAGGTGGCAGTCTTGGGCTCTCAGGTGTCAATGATGGAGCCCCATTAACCCTAGAAAAGGAACAATGGCTTTCTGTCCTGACACCTTTTCCCAGGGAGGAATCTTCATCGGTCTGGAATTCTGGAATGAGAAACGGCAATTTCCCGGACCCTCACGTAGCACGCATGGTCGAGCCATTGGGCCTTTTCCCAGAAAGTGCTATTTTACAGCCCAGAATTCCAGACCAATGAAGACTCCTCCCAGGGAAAAGGTGCCAGGACAGAAAGCCATTGTGCTTTTTGTAAAGGTAATGGGGCCCCATCATTGGCACCTGAGAGCCAAAGACTGCCACCTTTTCCCGGGACGCAAAGCTCAATGGTGCGTTCCACTTGCGGGTCCAGGAAAGTGCCGATTCTCAGACCAGAATTCAGAACCGATGAAGATTCCTCCCTGGGAAAAGGTGCCAGGACAGAAAGCCATTGTGCATTTTGTAGGGGTAATGGGGCACCATCATTGGCACCTGAGAGCCCAGGGCTGCCACCTTTTCCCTGGACGCAAAGCTCGACGGTGCGTGCCACATGCGGGTAAGGGAAAGAGCCGTTTTCAGCCCAGAATTTCAGACCTATGAAGATTCCTCAGAGGGAAAAGGTACCAGGAGACAAAGCCATTGTGTATTTTGTAATGCTAATTGGGCCCCATCATTGGCACCTGAGAGCCCAAGGCTGCCACCTTTTCCCTGGGTGCAAAGCTCGACGGTGCATACCCTGTGCGGGTCCGGGAAAGGGCCGTTTTTTAACCCAGAATTCCAGACGGAAGTCGATTCCTCTCTGGGAAAAGGTGTCAGGACAGAAAGCCATTGTGCCTTTTCTAGGGGTAATGGGACCCCATCTTTGGCACCTGAGAGCCCAAGGCTGCCACCTTTTCCCTGGGCGCAAATGTCGACGGCGCGTGCCACTTGCAAGTCCGAGAATGTGCTGTTTCTCATCCCAGAATTCCAGGCCAGCGAAGATTTCTCCCAGGGAAAAGGTGCCAGGACAGAAAGCGATTGTGCCTTTTCTAGGGTTAATGGGGCCCCAAACTTGACAGCTGAGAGCCCAGGGCTGCCACCTTTTCCCTGGGCGCAAAGCTTGACGGTGCGTGCCACATGCGGGTAAGGGAAAGAGCCGTTTTCAGCCCAGAATTCCAGACCAATGAAGGCTCCTCCCAGGGAAAAGGTGCCAGGACAGAAAGTGATTGTTCTTTTTCTAGGGTTAATGGGGCCCCAAAATTGGCACCCGAGAGCCCAAGGCTGCCACCTTTTGCCTGGGTACAAAGCTCGACGGTGCGTTCAACTTGCAGGTCCGGGGAAGTGCCTTTTTTCAGCCCAGAATTCCAGACGGACGAAAATTCCTCCCTGGGAAAAGGTGCCAGGACAGAAAGCGATTGTTATTTATTTAGTGTTAACGGGGACCCATCGTTGACACCTGAGAGCCCAAGGCTGCCACCTTTTCCCTGGGCGCAAAGCTAGATGGTGCCTGCCACGTGCAGGTCAGAGAAAGACCTTTGTTCAGCCCAGGATTCCAGACGGATGACGACTCCTCCCAGGGAAAAGGCTCCCAGGACAGAAAGCGGTTGTTCCATTTCTAGTGTTAATGGGGGCCCGTCATTGGCATCTGAGAGCCAGAGGTTGCCTCCTTTTCCCTGGGCGCAAAGCACGACAGTGCGTGCCACGTGCTGGTCCCAGAAAGTGCCATTTTACAGCCCAGAATTCCAGACCAATGAAGACTCCTCCCAGGGAAAAGGTGCCAGGACAGAAAGCCATTGTGCTTTTTGTAAAGGTAATGGGGCCCCATCATTGGCACCTGAGAGCCCAAGACTGCCACCTTTTCCCTGGACGCAAAGCTCGATGGTGCGTTCCACTTGCGGGTCCAGGAAAGTGCCGATTCTCAGACCAGAATTCCAAACCGATGAAGATTCCTCCCTGGGAAAAGGTGCCAGGACAGAAAGCCATTGTGCCTTTTGTAGGGGTAATGGGGCACCATCATTGGCAGCTGAGAGCTCAAGGCAGCCCCCTTTTCCTTGGGCGCAAAGCTCAACGGTGTGTACCTTGTGCGGGTTTGGGGCAGTGCCATTTTTGAAGCCAGATTTCCAGACGGACGAAGATTCCTCCCTGGGAAAAGGTGCCAGGACAGAAAGCAAGTGTTAGTTTTCTAGTGTTAATGGGGCCCCATCATTGGCACCTGAGAGCCCAAGGCTGCCACCTTTTGCCTGGGCACAAATGTCGACGGCACATGCCACTTGCGGGTCTGGGGAAGTGCCATTTTTGAACCCAGAATTCCAGACGGACGAAGACACCTCCCAGGGAAAAGGTGCCAGGTCAGAAATCGAATTGTCCTTTTCTAGGGTCAATGGTGCCCCATAATGGCACCTCAGAGTTCAAGGCTGCCACCTTTTCTGTGGGCGCAAACATCAACGGCGCGTACCACTTTCTTGTCCGGGAAAGTGCCGTTTTTCAGCCCTCAATTCCAGACGGATGAAGACTCCTCACAGGGAAGAGACTCACAGGACAGAAAGCGATTGTTCCATTTCTAGGGTTAATCGGGCCCCATCATTGGCACCTGAGAGCCCAAGGTTGCCTCCTATACCCTGGGCGCAAAGCTCGACCATGCGTGCTACGTGAGGGTCCGGGAAATTGCCGTTTCTCATTCCAGAATTCCAGACCGATGAAGATTCCTCCCTGGGAAAAGGTGCCAGGACAGAAAGCGATTGTGCCTTTTCTAGGGTTAGTGGGGCTCCATCATTGACACCTGAGAGCCGAAGTCTGCAACCTTTTCCCTGAGCGCAAAGCTCAACGGTGCGTGCCACTTGCGGGTCCAGGTATGTGCTGTTTCTCATCCCAGAATTCGAGGCCGATGAAGATTTCTCCCAGGGAAAAGGTGCCAGGACAGAAAGCAATTGTGCCTTTTCTAGGGTTAATGGGGCCCCAAAATTGACACCTGAGAGCCCAAGGCTGCCACCTTTTCCCTGGGCGCAAAGCTCGACGGAGCGTTCCACGTGCGGGTCCGGGAAAGTGCCATTTTTCAGCCCAGAATTCCAGACCTATGAAGATTCCTCAGAGGGAAAAGGTACCAGGAGACAAAGCCATTGTGTATTTTGTAATGCTAATTGGGACCCATCATTGGCACCTGAGAGCCCAAGACTGCCACCTTTTCCCTGGGTGCAAAGCTCGACGGTGCATACCCTGTGCGGGTCCGGGAAAGGGCCGTTTTTCAGCCCAGAATTCCAGATGGAAGTCGATTCCTCTCTGGGAAAAGGTGTCAGGACAGAAAGCAATTGTGCCTTTTGTAGGGGTAATGGGGCCTCATCTTTGGCACCTGAGAGCCCAAGGCTGCCACCTTTTCCCTGGGCGCAAATGCCGACGGCGCGTACCACTTGCAAGTCCGGGAATGTGCCGTTTCTCATCCCAGAATTCCAGGCCAGCGAAGATTTCTTCCTGGGAAAAGGTGCCAGGACAGAAAGCGATTGTGCCTTTTCTAGGGTTAATGGGGCCCAAAAATTGGCAGCTGAGAGCCCAGGGCTGCCACCTTTTCCCTGGGCGCAAAGCTCGACGGTGCGTTCCACTTGCAGGTCTGGGGAAGTGCCGTTTTTCAGCCCAGAATTCCAGATGGACGAAAATTCCTCCCAGGGAAAAGGTGCCAGGACAGAAAGCGACTGTTATTTATCTAGTGTTAACGGGGACCCATCGTTGGCACCTGAGAGCCCAAGGCTGCCACCTTTTCCGTGGGCACAAAGCTAGATGGTGCGTGCCACATGCAGGTCAGAGAAAGTGCTTTGTTCAGCCCAGAATTCCAGACGGCTGACGACTGCTCCCAGGGAAAGGGCTCCCAGGACAGAAAGCGATTGTTCCATTTCCAATGTGAATGGGGGCCCGTCATTGGCATCTGAGAGCCAGAGGTTGCCTCCTTTTCCCTGGGCGCAAAGCACGACAGTGCGTGCCACGTGCTGGTCCCAGAAAGTGCCATTTTACAGCCCAGAATTCCAGACCAATGAAGACTCCTCCCAGGGAAAAGGTGCCAGGACAGAAAGCCATTGTGCTTTTTGTAAAGGTAATGGGGCCCCATCATTGGCACCTGAGAGCCCAAGACTGCCACCTTTTCCCTGGACGCAAAGCTCGATGGTGCGTTCCACTTGCGGGTCCAGGAAAGTGCCGATTCTCAGACCAGAATTCCAAACCGATGAAGATTCCTCCCTGGGAAAAGGTGCCAGGACAGAAAGCCATTGTGCCTTTTGTAGGGGTAATGGGGCACCATCATTGGTAGCTGAGAGCTCAAGGCTGCCCCCTTTTCCCTGGGCGCAAAGCTCAACGGTGTGTACCTTGTGCGGGTTTGGGGCAGTGCCAGTTTTGAAGCCAGATTTCCAGACGGACGAAGATTCCTCCCTGGGAAAAGGTGCCAGGACAGAAAGCAAGTGTTAACGGGGCCCCATCATTGGCACCTGAGAGCCCAAGGCTGCCACCTTTTGCCTGGGCACAAATGTCGACGGCACATGCCACTTGCGGGTCTGGGGAAGTGCCATTTTTCAGCCCAGAATTCCAGACGGACGAAGACACTGCCCAGGGAAAAGGTGCCAGGTCAGAAATCGAATTGTCCTTTTCTAGGGTCAATGGTGCCCCATAATGGCACCTGAGAGTTCAAGGCTGCCACCTTTTCTGTGGGCGCAAACATCAACGGCGCATACCACTTTCTTGTCCGGGAAAGTGCCGTTTTCAGCCCTCAATTCCAGACGGATGAAGACTCCTCACAGGGAAGAGACTCCCAGGACAGAAAGCGATTGTTCCATTTCTAGGGTTAATCGGGCCCCATCATTGGCACCTGAGAGCCCAAGGTTGCCTCCTATACCCTGGGCGCAAAGCTCGACCATGCGTGCTACGTGAGGGTCCGGGAAATTGCCGTTTCTCATTCCAGAATTCCAGGCCAGCGAAGATTCCTCAGAGGGAAAAGGTACCAGGAGACAAAGCCATTGTGTACTTTGTAATGCTAATTGGGACCCATCATTGGCACCTGAGAGCCCAAGACTGCCACCTTTTCCCTGGGTGCAAAGCTCGACGGTGCATACCCTGTGCGGGTCCGGGAAAGGGCCGTTTTTCAGCCCAGAATTCCAGATGGAAGTCGATTCCTCTCTGGGAAAAGGTGTCAGGACAGAAAGCCATTGTGCCTTTTGTAGGGGTAATGGGGCCTCATCTTTGGCACCTGAGAGCCCAAGGCTGCCACCTTTTCCCTGGGCGCAAATGCCGACGGCGCGTACCACTTGCAAGTCCGGGAATGTGCCGTTTCTCATCCCAAAATTCCGGGCCAGCGAAGATTTCTCACTGGGAAAAGGTGCCAGGACAGAAAGCGATTGTGCCTTTTCTAGGGTTAATGGGGCCCCAAAATTGGCAGCTGAGAGCCCAGGGCTGCCACCTTTTCCCTGGACGCAAAGCTCGACGGTGCGTGCCACATGCGGGTAAGGGAAAGAGCCGTTTTCAGCCCAGAATTCCAGACCAATGAAGATTCCTCCCAGGGAAAAGGTGCCAGGACAGAAAGCGATTGTTCTTTTTCTAGGGGTAATGGGGCCCCATCATAGGCACCTGAGAGCCCAAGGCTGCCACCTTTTGCCTGGGCACAAAGCTCGATGGTGCGTTCCACTTGCAGGTCCGGGGAAGTGCCGTTTTTCAGCCCAGAATTCCAGACGGACGAAAATTCCTCCCAGGGAAAAGGTGCCAGGACAGAAAGCGATTGTTATTTATCTAGTGTTAACGGGGACCCATCGTTGGCACCTGAGAGCCCAAGGCTGCCACCTTTTTCCTGGGCGCAAAGCTAGATGTTGCCTGCCACGTGCATGTCAGAGAAAGTGCTTTGTTCAGCCCAGGATTCCAGACGGCTGACGACTCCTCCCAGGGAAAGGGCTCCCAGGACAGAAAGCGATTGTTCCATTTCTAGTGTTAATGGGGGCCCGTCATTGGCATCTGAGAGCCAGAGGTTGCCTCCTTTTCCCTGGGCGCAAAGCACGACAGTGCGAGCCACGTGCTGGTCCCAGAAAGTGCCATTTTACAGCCCAGAATTCCAGACCAATGAAGACTCCTCCCAGGGAAAAGGTGCCAGGACAGAAAGCCATTGTGCTTTTTGTAAAGGTAATGGGGCCCCATCATTGGCACCTGAGAGCCCAAGACTGCCACCTTTTCCCTGGACGCAAAGCTCGATGGTGCGTTCCACTTGCGGGTCCAGGAAAGTGCCGATTCTCAGACCAGAATTCCAAACCGATGAAGATTCCTCCCTGGGAAAAGGTGCCAGGACAGAAAGCCATTGTGCATTTTGTAGGGGTAATGGGGCACCATCATTGGCACCTGAGAGCCCAAGGCTGCCCCCTTTTCCCTGGGCGCAAAGTTCGACGGTGTGTACCTTGTGCGGGTTTGGGGCAGTGCCATTTTTGAAGCCAGATTTCCAGACGGACGAAGATTCCTCCCTGGGAAAAGGTGCCAGGACAGAAAGCAAGTGATAACTGGGCCCCATCATTGGCACCTGAGAGCCCAAGGCTGCCACCTTTTGCCTGGGCACAAATGTCGAATGCACGTGCCACTTGCGGGTCTGGGGAAGTGCCATTTTTGAACCCAGAATTCCAGACGGACGAAGACACCTCCCAGGGAAAAGGTGCCAGGTCAGAAATCGAATTGTCCTTTTCTAGGGTCAATGGTGCCCCATAATGGCACCTCAGAGTTCAAGGCTGCCACCTTTTCTGTGGGCGCAAACATCATCGGCACGTACCACTTTCTTGTCTGGGAAAGTGAAGTTTTTCAGCCCTGAATTCCAGACGGATGAAGACTCCTCACAGGGAAGAGACTCACAGGACAGAAAGCGATTGTTCCATTTCTAGAGTTAATCGGGCCCCATCATTGGCACCTGAGAGCCCAAGGCTGCCTCCTATACCCTGGGCGCAAAGCTCGACCATGCGTGCTACGTGAGGGTCCGAGAAATTGCCGTTTCTTATTCCAGAATTCCAGACCGATGATAATTCCTCCCTGGGAAAAGGTGCCAGGACAGAAAGCGATTGTTCCTTTTCTAGGGTTAATGGGGCTCCATCATTGACACCTGAGAGCCCAAGGCTGCAACCTTTTCCTTGAGCGCAAAGCTCAACGGTGCGTGCCACTTGCGGGTCCAGGTATGTGCTGTTTCTCATCCCAGAATTCGAGGCCGATGAAGATTTCTCCCAGGGAAAAGGTGCCAGGACAGAAAGCAATTGTGCCTTTTCTAGGGTTAATGGGGCCCCAAAATTGACACCTGAGAGCCCAAGGCTGCCACCTTTTCCCTGGGCGCAAAGCTCGACGGAGCGTTCCACGTGCGGCTCCGGGAAAGTGCCATTTTTCAGCCCAGAATTCCAGACCTATGAAGATTCCTCAGAGGGAAAAGGTACCAGGAGACAAAGCCATTGTGTATTTTGTAATGCTAATTGGGACCCATCATTGGCACCTGAGAGCCCAAGACTGCCACCTTTTCCCTGGGTGCAAAGCTCGACGGTGCATATCCTGTGCGGGTCCGGGAAAGGGCCGTTTTTCAGCCCAGAATTCCAGATGGAAGTCGATTCCTCTCTGGGAAAAGGTGTCAGGACAGAAAGCCATTGTGCCTTTTGTAGGGGTAATGGGGCCTCATCTTTGGCACCTGAGAGCCCAAGGCTGCCACCTTTTCCCTGGGCGCAAATGCCGACGGCGCGTACCACTTGCAAGTCCGGGAATGTGCCGTTTCTCATCCCAAAATTCCGGGCCAGCGAAGATTTCTCCCAGGGAAAAGGTGCCAGGACAGAAAGCGATTGTGCCTTTTCTAGGGTTAATGGGGCCCAAAAATTGGCAGCTGAGAGCCCAGGGCTGCCACCTTTTCCCTGGGCGCAAAGCTTGACGGTGCGTGCCACATGCGGGTAAGGGAAAGAGCCGTTTTCAGCCCAGAATTCCAGACCAATGAAGGCTCCTCCCAGGGAAAAGGTGCCAGGACAGAAAGTGATTGTTCTTTTTCTAGGGTTAATGGGGCCCCATCATTGGCACCCGAGAGCCCAAGGCTGCCACCTTTTGCCTGGGCACAAAGCTCGACGGTGCGTTCAACTTGCAGGTCCGGGGAAGTGCCTTTTTTCAGCCCAGAATTCCAGACGGACGAAAATTCCTCCCTGGGAAAAGGTGCCAGGACAGAAAGCGATTGTTATTTATTTAGTGTTAACGGGGACCCATCGTTGACACCTGAGAGCCCAAGGCTGCCACCTTTTCCCTGGGCGCAAAGCTAGATGGTGCCTGCCACGTGCAGGTCAGAGAAAGACCTTTGTTCAGCCCAGGATTCCAGACGGATGACGACTCCTCCCAGGGAAAAGGCTCCCAGGACAGAAAGCGGTTGTTCCATTTCTAGTATTAATGGGGGCCCGTCATTGGCATCTGAGAGCCAGAGGTTGCCTCCTTTTGCCTTGGCGCAAAGCACGACAGTGTGTGCCACGCGCTGGTCCCAGAAAGTGCCATTTTACAGCCCAGAATTCCAGACCAATGAAGACTCCTCCCAGGGAAAAGGTGCCAGGACAGAAAGCCATTGTGCTTTTTGTAAAGGTAATGGGGCCCCATCATTGGCACCTGAGAGCCCAAGATTGCCACTTTTTCCCTGGACGCAAAGCTCGATGGTGCGTTCCACTTGCGGGTCCAGGAAAGTGCCGATTCTCAGACCAGAATTCCAAACCGATGAAGATTCCTCCCTGGGAAAAGGTGTCAGGACAGAAAGCCATTGTGCCTTTTGTAGGGGTAATGGGGCACCATCATTGGCACCTGAGAGCCCAAGGCTGCCCCCTTTTCCCTGGGCGCAAAGCTCGACAGTGTGTACCTTGTGCAAGTTTGGGGCAGTGCCATTTTTGAACCCAGATTTCCAGACGGACGAAGATTCCTCCCTGGGAGAAGGTGCCAGGACAAAAAGCAAATGTTATTTTTCTAGTGTTAATGGGGCCCCATCATTGGCACCTGAGAGCCCAAGACTGCCACCTTTTCCCTGGACGCAAAGCTCGATGGTGCGTTCCACTTGCGGGTCCAGGAAAGTGCCGATTCTCAGACCAGAATTCCAAACCGATGAAGATTCCTCCCTGGGAAAAGGTGCCAGGACAGAAAGCCATTGTGCCTTTTGTAGGGGTAATGGGGCACCATCATTGGCACCTGAGAGCCCAAGGCTGCCCCCTTTTCCCTGGGCGCAAAGTTCGACGGTGTGTACCTTGTGCGGGTTTGGGGCAGTGCCATTTTTGAAGCCAGATTTCCAGACGGACGAAGATTCCTCCCTGGGAAAAGGTGCCAGGACAGAAAGCAAGTGTTAACGGAGACCCATCATTGGCACCTGAGAGCCCAAGGCTGCCACCTTTTGCCTGGGCACAAATGTTGACGGCACATGCCACTTGCGGGTCTGGGGAAGTGCCATTTTTCAGCCCAGAATTCCAGACGGACGAAGTCACCTCCCAGGGAAAAGGTGCCAGGTCAGAAATCGAATTGTCCTTTTCTAGGGTCAATGGTGCCCCATAATGGCACCTCAGAGTTCAAGGCTGCCACCTTTTCTGTGGGCGCAAACATCAACGGCGCGTACCACTTTCTTGTCCGGGAAAGTGCCGTTTTTCAGCCCTCAATTCCAGACGGATGAAGACTCCTCACAGGGAAGAGACTCCCAGGACAGAAAGCGATTGTTCCATTTCTAGGGTTAATCGGGCCCCATCATTGGCACCTGAGAGCCCAAGGTTGCCTCCTATACCCTGGGCGCAAAGCTCGACCATGCGTGCTACGTGAGGGTCCGGGAAATTGCCGTTTCTCATTCCAGAATTCCAGACCGATGAAGATTCCTCCCTGGGAAAAGGTGCCAGGACAGAAAGCGATTGTGCCTTTTCTAGGGTTAGTGGGGCTCCATCATTGACACCTGAGAGCCGAAGTCTGCAACCTTTTCCCTGAGCGCAAAGCTCAACGGTGCGTGCCACTTGCGGGTCCAGGTATGTGCTGTTTCTCATCCCAGAATTCGAGGCCGATGAAGATTTCTCCCAGGGAAAAGGTGCCAGGACAGAAAGCAATTGTGCCTTTTCTAGGGTTAATGGGGCCCCAAAATTGACACCTGAGAGCCCAAGGCTGCCACCTTTTCCCTGGGCGCAAAGCTCGACGGAGCGTTCCACGTGCGGGTCCGGGAAAGTGCCATTTTTCAGCCCAGAATTCCAGACCTATGAAGATTCCTCAGAGGGAAAAGGTACCAGGAGACAAAGCCATTGTGTATTTTGTAATGCTAATTGGGACCCATCATTGGCACCTGAGAGCCCAAGGCTGCCACCTTTTCCCTGGGTGCAAAGCTCGACGGTGCATACCCTGTGCGGGTCCGGGAAAGGGCCGTTTTTCAGCCCAGAATTCCAGATGGAAGTCGATTCCTCTCTGGGAAAAGGTGTCAGGACAGAAAGCCATTGTGCCTTTTGTAGGGGTAATGGGGCCTCATCTTTGGCACCTGAGAGCCCAAGGCTGCCACCTTTTCCCTGGGCGCAAATGCCGACGGCGCGTACCACTTGCAAGTCCGGGAATGTGCCGTTTCTCATCCCAGAATTCCAGGCCAGCGAAGATTTCTTCCTGGGAAAAGGTGTCAGGACAGAAAGCGATTGTGCCTTTTCTAGGGTTAATGGGGCCCAAAAATTGGCAGCTGAGAGCCCAGGGCTGCCACCTTTTCCCTGGGCGCAAAGCTCGACGGTGCGTTCCACTTGCAGGTCTGGGGAAGTGCCGTTTTTCAGCCCAGAATTCCAGATGGACGAAAATTCCTCCCTGGGAAAAGGTGCCAGGACAGAAAGCGATTGTTATTTATCTAGTGTTAACGGGGACCCATCGTTGGCACCTGAGAGCCCAAGGCTGCCACCTTTTCCGTGGGCACAAAGCTAGATGGTGCGTGCCACATGCAGGTCAGAGAAAGTGCTTTGTTCAGCCCAGGATTCCAGACGGCTGACGACTCCTCCCAGGGAAAGGGCTCCCAGGACAGAAAGCGATTGTTCCATTTCCAATGTTAATGGGGGCCTGTCATTGGCATCTGAGAGCCAGAGGTTGCCTCCTTTTCCCTGGGCGCAAAGCACGACAGTGCGTGCCACGTGCTGGTCCCAGAAAGTGCCATTTTACAGCCCAGAATTCCAGACCAATGAAGACTCCTCCCAGGGAAAAGGTGCCAGGACAGAAAGCCATTGTGCTTTTTGTAAAGGTAATGGGGCCCCCTCATTGGCACCTGAGAGCCCAAGACTGCCACCTTTTCCCTGGACGCAAAGCTCGATGGTGCGTTCCACTTGCGGGTCCAGGAAAGTGCCGATTCTCAGACCAGAATTCCAAACCGATGAAGATTCCTCCCTGGGAAAAGGTGCCAGGACAGAAAGCCATTGTGCCTTTTGTAGGGGTAATGGGGCACCATCATTGGTAGCTGAGAGCTCAAGGCTGCCCCCTTTTCCCTGGGCGCAAAGCTCAACGGTGTGTACCTTGTGCGGGTTTGGGGCAGTGCCATTTTTGAAGCCAGATTTCCAGACGGACGAAGATTCCTCCCTGGGAAAAGGTGCCAGGACAGAAAGCAAGTGTTAACGGGGCCCCATCATTGGCACCTGAGAGCCCAAGGCTGCCACCTTTTGCCTGGGCACAAATGTCGACGGCACATGCCACTTGCGGGTCTGGGGAAGTGCCATTTTTCAGCCCAGAATTCCAGACGGACGAAGACACTGCCCAGGGAAAAGGTGCCAGGTCAGAAATCGAATTGTCCTTTTCTAGGGTCAATGGTGCCCCATAATGGCACCTGAGAGTTCAAGGCTGCCACCTTTTCTGTGGGCGCAAACATCAACGGCGCATACCACTTTCTTGTCCGGGAAAGTGCCGTTTTCAGCCCTGAATTCCAGATGGATGAAGACTCCTCACAGGGAAGAGACTCACAGGACAGAAAGCGATTGTTCCATTTCTAGGGTTAATCGGGCCCCATCATTGGCACCTGAGAGCCCAAGGTTGCCTCCTATACCCTGGGCGCAAAGCTCGACCATGCGTGCTACGTGAGGGTCCGGGAAATTGCCGTTTCTCATTCCAGAATTCCAGGCCAGCGAAGATTCCTCCCTGGGAAAAGGTGCCAGGACAGAAAGCAATTGTGCCTTTTCTAGGGTTAATGGGGCCCCAAAATTGACACCTGAGAGCCCAAGGCTGCCACCTTTTCCCTGGGCGCAAAGCTCGACGGAGCGTTCCACGTGCGGGTCCGGGAAAGTGCCATTTTTCAGCCCAGAATTCCAGACCTATGAAGATTCCTCAGAGGGAAAAGGTACCAGGAGACAAAGCCATTGTGTATTTTGTAATGCTAATTGGGCCACATCATTGGCACCTGAGAGCCCAAGACTGCCACCTTTTCCCTGGGTGCAAAGCTCGACGGTGCATACCCTGTGCGGGTCCGGGAAAGGGCCGTTTTTCAGCCCAGAATTCCAGATGGAAGTCGATTCCTCTCTGGGAAAAGGTGTCAGGACAGAAAGCCATTGTGCCTTTTGTAGGGGTAATGGGGCCTCATCTTTGGCACCTGAGAGCCCAAGGCTGCCACCTTTTCCCTGGGCGCAAATGCCGACGGCGCGTACCACTTGCAAGTCCGGGAATGTGCCGTTTCTCATCCCAAAATTCCGGGCCAGCGAAGATTTCTCACTGGGAAAAGGTGCCAGGACAGAAAGCGATTGTGCCTTTTCTAGGGTTAATGGGGCCCCAAAATTGGCAGCTGAGAGCCCAGGGCTGCAACCTTTTCCCTGGACGCAAAGCTCGACGGTGCGTGCCACATGCGGGTAAGGGAAAGAGCCGTTTTCAGCCCAGAATTCCAGACCAATGAAGATTCCTCCCAGGGAAAAGGTGCCAGGACAGAAAGCGATTGTTCTTTTTCTAGGGGCAATGGGGCCCCATCATAGGCACCTGAGAGCCCAAGGCTGCCACCTTTTGCCTGGGCACAAAGCTCGACGGTGCGTTCCACTTGCAGGTCCGGGGAAGTGCCGTTTTTCAGCCCAGAATTCCAGACGGACGAAAATTCCTCCCAGGGAAAAGGTGCCAGGACAGAAAGCGATTGTTATTTATCTAGTGTTAGCGGGGACCCATCGTTGGCACCTGAGAGCCCAAGGCTGTCACCTCTTCCCTGGGCACAAAGCTAGATGTTGCCTGCCACGTGCAGGTCAGAGAAAGTGCTTTGTTCAGCCCAGGATACCAGACGGCTGACGACTCCTCCCAGGGAAAGGGCTCCCAGGACAGAAAGCGATTGTTCCATTTCTAGTGTTAATGGGGGCCCGTCATTGGCATCTGAGAGCCAGAGGTTGCCTCCTTTTGCCTGGGCGCAAAGCACGACAGTGCATGCCACGTGCTGGTCCCAGAAAGTGCCATTTTACAGCCCAGAATTCCAGACCAATGAAGACTCCTCCCAGGGAAAAGGTGCCAGGACAGAAAGCCATTGTGCTTTTTGTAAAGGTAATGGGGCCCCATCATTGGCACCTGAGAGCCCAAGACTGCCACCTTTTCCCTGGACGCAAAGCTCGATGGTGCGTTCCACTTGCGGGTCCAGGAAAGTGCCGATTCTCAGACCAGAATTCCAAACCGATGAAGATTCCTCCCTGGGAAAAGGTGCCAGGACAGAAAGCCATTGTGCATTTTGTAGGGGTAATGGGGCACCATCATTGGCAGCTGAGAGCCCAAGGCTGCCCCCTTTTCCCTGGGCGCAAAGTTCGACGGTGTGTACCTTGTGCGGGTTTGGGGCAGTGCCATTTTTGAAGCCAGATTTCCAGACGGACGAAGATTCCTCCCTGGGAAAAGGTGCCAGGACAGAAAGCAAGTGATAACTGGGCCCCATCATTGGCACCTGAGAGCCCAAGGCTGCCACCTTTTGCCTGGGCACAAATGTCGAATGCACGTGCCACTTGCGGGTCTGGGGAAGTGCCATTTTTGAACCCAGAATTCCAGACGGACGAAGACACCTCCCAGGGAAAAGGTGCCAGGTCAGAAATCGAATTGTCCTTTTCTAGGGTCAATGGTGCCCCATAATGGCACCTCAGAGTTCAAGGCTGCCACCTTTTCTGTGGGCGCAAACATCAACGGCACGTACCACTTTCTTGTCCGGGAAAGTGACATTTTTCAGCCCTGAATTCCAGACGGATGAAGACTCCTCACAGGGAAGAGACTCACAGAACAGAAAGCGATTGTTCCATTTCTAGAGTTAATCGGGCCCCATCATTGGCACCTGAGAGCCCAAGGCTGCCTCCTATACCCTGGGCGCAAAGCTCGACCATGCGTGCTACGTGAGGGTCCGAGAAATTGCCGTTTCTTATTCCAGAATTCCAGACCGATGATAATTCCTCCCTGGGAAAAGGTGCCAGGACAGAAAGCGATTGTGCTTTTTCTAGGGTTAATGGGGCCCCAAAATTGGCAGCTGAGAGCCCAAGGCTGCCACTTTTTCCCTGGGCGCAAAGCTCGACGGTGCTTGCCACATGCGGGTAAGGGAAAGAGCCGTTTTCAGCCCAGAATTCCAGACCAATGAAGATTCCTCCCAGGGTAAAAGTGCCAGGACAGAAAGCGGTTGTTTTTTTTCTAGGGGTAATGGGGCCCCATTATTGCCACCTGAGAGCCCAAGGCTGTCACCTTTTGCCTGGGCACAAAGCTCGACGGTGCGTTCCACTTGCAGGTCCGGGGAAGTGCCGTTTTTCAGCCCAGAATTCCAGACGGACGAAAATTCCTCCCAGGGAAAAGGTGCCAGGACAGAAAGCGATTGTTATTTATCTAGTGTTAACGGGCACCCATCATTGGCACCTGAGAGCCCAAGGCTGCCACCTTTTGCCTGGGCGCAAAGCTAGATGGTGCCTGCCACGTGCAGGTCAGAGAAAGACCTTTGTCCAGCCTAGGAATCCCGAAGGATGACGACTCCTCCCAGGGAAAAGGCTCCCAGGACAGAAAGGGATTGTTCCATTTCTAGTGTTAATGGGGGCCCGTCATTGGCATCTGAGAGCCAGAAGTTGCCTCCTTTTCCCTGGGCGCAAAGCACGACAGTGCGTGCCACGTGCTGGTCCCACAAAGTGCCATTTTAGAGCCCAGAATTCCAGACCAATGAAGACTCCTCCCAGGGAAAAGGTGCCAGGACAGAAAGCCATTGTGCTTTTTGTAAAGGTAATGGGGCCCCATCATTGGCACCTGAGAGCCCAAGACTGCCACCTTTTCCCTGGACGCAAAGCTCGATAGTGCGTTCCACTTGCTGGTCCAGGAAAGTGCCGATTCTCAGACCAGAATTTCAAACCGATGAAGATTCCTCCCTGGGAAAATGTGCCAGGACAGAAAGCCATTGTACATTTTGTAGGGGTAATGGGGCACCATCATTGGCACCTGAGAGCCCAAGGCTGCCCCCTTTTCCCTGGGCGCAAAGCTCGACGGTGTGTACCTTGTGCGGGTTTGGGGCAGTGCCATTTTTGAATCCAGATTTCCAGACGGACGAAGATTCCTCCCTGGCAAAAGGTGCCAGGACAGAAAGCAAGTGTTAACGGGGCCCCATCATTGGCACCTGAGAGCCCAAGGCTGCCACCTTTTGCCCGCGCCCAAATGTCGACGGCGTGTGCCACTTCCGGGTCTGGGGAAGGGCCATTTTTCAGCCCAGAATTCCAGACGGACGAAGACACCTCCCAGGGAAAAGGTGCCAGGTCAGAAATTGAATTGTCCTTTTCTAGGGTCAATGGTGCCCCATCATTGGCACCTCAGAGTTCAAGGCTGCCACCTTTTCCGTGGGCGCAAACTTCAACGGCGCGTACCACTTTCTTGTCCGGGAAAGTGCCGTTTTTCAGCCCTCAATTCCAGACGGATGAATACTCCTCACAGGGAAGAGGCTCCCAGGACAGAAAGTGATTGTTCCATTTCTAGGGTTAATCGGGCCCCATCATTGGCACCTGAGAGCCCAAGGTTGCCTCCTATACCCTGGGCGCAAAGCTCGACCATGCGTGCTACGTGAGGGTCCGGGAAATTGCCGTTTCTCATTCCAGAATTCCAGACCGATGAAGATTCCTCCCTGGGAAAAGGTGTCAGGACAGAAAGCGATTGTTCCTTTTCTAGGGTTAATGGGGCCCCATCATTGACACCTGAGAACCCAAGGCTGCCACCTTTTCCCTGAGCGCAAAGCTCGACGGTGCGTGCCACTTGCGGGTCCAGGAATGTGCCGTTTCTAATCCCAGAATTCGAGGCCGATGAAGATTTCTACCAGGGAAAAGGTGCCAGGGCAGAAAGCAATTGTGCCTTTTCTATGGTTAATGGGGCCCCAAAATTGACACCTGAGAGCCCAAGGCTGCCACCTTTTCCCTGGGTGCAAAGCTCGACGGAGCGTTCCACGTACGGGTCCGGGAAAGTGTCATTTTTCAGCCCAGAATTCCAGACCTATGAAGATTCCTCAGAGGGAAAAGGTGGCAGGACAGAAAGCCATTGTGCCTTTTCTAGGGGTAATGGGGCCCCATCTTTGACACCTGAGAGCCCAAGGCTGCCACCTTTTCCCTGGGCACAAATGTCAACGGCGCGTGCCACTTGCAAGTCCGGGAATGTGCCGTTTCTCATCCCAGAATTCCAGGCCAGCGAAGATTTCTCCCTGGGAAAAGGTGCCAGGACAGAAAGCGATTGTGCCTTTTCTAGGGTTAATGGGGCCCCAAAATTGGCAGCTGAGAGCCCAGGGCTGCCACCTTTTCCCTGGGCGCAAAGCTCGATGGTGCGTGCCACATGCGGGTAAGGGAAAGAGCCGTTTTCAGCCCAGAATTCCAGACCAATGAAGATTCCGCCCAGGGAAAAGGCGCCAGGACAGAAAGCGATTGTTCTTTTTCTAGGGGTAATGGGGCCCCATCATTGGCACCTGAGAGACCAAGGCTGCCACCTTTTGCCTGGGTGCAAAGCTCAACGGTGCGTTCCACTTGCAGGTCCGGGGAAGTGCCGTTTTTGAGCCCAGAATTCCAGACGGACGAAAATTCCTCCCAGGGAAAAGCTGCCAGGACAGAAAGCAAGTGTTATTTATCTAGTGTTAACGGGGACCCATTGTTGGCACCTGAGAGCCCAAGGCTGCCACCTTTACCCTGGGCGCAAAGCTAGATGGTGCCTGCCACGTGCAGGTCAGAGAAAGTGCTTTGTTCAGCCCAGGATTCCAAACGGATGACGACTCCTCCCAGGGAAAAGGTGCCAGGACAGAAAGCCTTTGTGTTTTTTGTAAAGGTAATGGGGCCCCATCATTGGCACCTGAGAGCCCAAGACTGCCACCTTTTCCCTGGACGCAAAGCTCGATGGTGCGTTCCACTTGCGGGTCCAGGAAAGTGCCGATTCTCAGACCAGAATTCCAAACCGTTGAAGATTCCTCCCAGGGAAAAGGTGCCAGGACAGAAAGCCATTGTGCCTTTTGTAGGGGTAATGGGGCACCATCATTGGCACCTGAGAGCCCAAGGCTTCCCCTTTTTTCCCTGGGCGCAAAGCTCGACGGTGTGTACCTTGTGCGGGTTTGGGGCAGTGCCATTTTTGAACCCAGATTTCCAGACGGACGAAGATTCCTCCCTGGCAAAAGGTGCCAGGACAGAAAGCAAGTGTTATTTTTCTAGTGTTAACGGGGCCCCATCGTTGGCACCTGAGAGCCCAAGGCTGCCACCTTTTGCCTGGGCGGAAATGTCGACGGCGCGTGCCACTTGCGGGTCCGGGGAAGTGCCATTTTTCAGCCCAGAATTCCAGACGGACGAAGACACCTCCCAGGGAAAAGGTGCCAGGTCAGAAATCGAATTGTCCTTTTCTAGGGTCAATGATGCCCCATCATTGGACCCTCAGAGTTCAAGGCTGCCACCTTTTCCATGGGCGCAAACATCAACGGCACGTACCACTTTCTTGTCCGGGAAAGTGCCGTTTTTCAGCCCTCAATTCCAGACGGATGAAGAATCCTCACAGGGAAGAGGCTCCCAGGAAAGAAAGCGATTGTTCCATTTCTAGGGTTAATCGGGCTCCATCATTGGCACCTGAGAGCCCAAGGTTGCCTCCTATACCCTGGGCGCAAAGCTTGACCATGCGTGCTACGTGAGGGTCCGGGAAATTGCCGTTTCTCATTCCAGAATTCCAGACCGATGAAGATTCCTCCCTGGGAAAAGGTGTCAGGACAGAAAGCGATTGTTCCTTTTCTAGGGTTAATGGGGCTCCATCATTGACACCTGAGAGCCGAAGGCTGCAACCTTTTCCCTGAGTGAAAACTCGACGCTGCGTGCCACTTGCGGGTCCAGGAAAGTGCTGTTTCTCATCCCAGAAATCGAGGCCGATGAAGATTTCTCCCTGGGAAAAGGTGCCTGGACAGAAAGCAATTGTGCCTTTTCTTGGGTTATCGGGACCCCAAAATTGGCACCTGAGAGCCCAAGGCTGCGACCTTTTCCCTGGGCGCAAATGTCGACGGCGCGTGCCACTTGCAGGTCCGGGAATGTGCCGTTTCTCATCCCAGAATTCCAGGCCAGCAAAGATTTCTCCCTGGGAAAAGGTGCCTGGACAGAAAGGAATTGTGCCTTTTCTAGGCGTAATGGGACCTCACCTTTGGCACCTGAGAGCCCAAGGCTGCCACCTTTACCCTGGGCGCAAAGCTGGATGATTCCTGTCACGTGCAGGTCAGAGAAAGTGCTTTGTTCAGCCCAGGATTCCAGACGGATGACGACTCCTCCCAGGGAAAAGGCTCCCAGGACAGAAAGCCATTGTGCTTTTTGTAAAGGTAATGGGGCCCCATGATTGGCACCTGAGAGCCCAAGGTTGCCTCCTATACCCTGGGTGCAAAGCTCGACCATGCGTGCTACGTGAGGGTCCGGGAAATTGCCGTTTCTCATTCCAGAATTGCAGACCGATGAAGATTCCTCCCTGGGAAAAGGTGTCAGGACAGAAAGCCATTGTTCCTTTTCTAGGGTTGATGGGGCTCCATCATTGACACCTGAGAGCCCAAGGCTGCAACCTTTTCCCTGAGTGCAAAGCTCAACGTTGCGTGCCACTTGCGGGTCCAGGAATGTGCTATTTCTCATCCCAGAATTCGAGGCCGATGAAGATTTCTCCCAGGGAAAAGGTGCCAGGACAGAAAGCAATTGTGCCTTTTCTCGGGTTAATGGGGCCCCAAAATGGACACCTGAGAGCCCAAGGCTGCCACCTTTTCCCTGGGCGCAAAGCTGGACGGAGCGTTCCACGTGCGGGTCCAGGAAAGTGCCATTTTTCAGCCCAGAATTCCAGACCTATGAAGATTCCTCAGAGGGAAAAGGTAACAGGAGACAAAGCCATTGTGTATTTTGTAATGCTAATTGTGCCCCATCATTGGCACCTGAGAGCCCAGGGCTGCCACCTTTTCCCTGGGTGCAAAGCTCGACGGTGCATACCCTGTGCGGGTCCGGGAAAGGGCCGTTTTTCAGCCCAGAATTCCAGACGGAAGTCGATTCCTCCCTGGGAAAAGGTGTCAGGAGAGAAAGCCATTGTGCCTTTTCTAGGGGTAATGGGACCTCATCTTTGGCACCTGAGAGCCAAGACTGCCACCTTTTCCCTGGGCGCAAATGTCGACGGCGCGTGCCACTTGCAAGTCCGGGAATGTGCCGTTTCTCATCCCAGAATTCCAGGCCAGCGAAGATTTCTCCCTGGGAAAAGGTGCCAGCACAGAAAGCGATTGTGCCTTTTCTAGGGTTAATGGGGCCCCAAAATTGGCAGCTGAGAGCCCGGGGCTGCCACCTTTTCCCTGGGTGCAAAGCTCAACTGTGCGTGCCACATGCGGGTAAGGGAAAGAGCCGTTTTCAGCCCAGAATTCCAGACCAATGAAGATTCCTCCCAGGGAAAAGGTGCCAGGACAGAAAGCGATTGTTCTTTTTCTAGGGGTAATGGGGCCCAATCATTGGCACCTGAGAGGCCAAGGCTGCCACCTTTTCCCTGGGTACAAAGCTCGACGGTGCGTTTCACTTTGCAGGTCCGGGGAATTGCCGTTTTTCAGTCCAGAATTCCAGACGGACGAAAATTCCTCCCAGGGAAAAGGTGCCAGGACAGAAAGCGATTGTTATTTATCTAGTGTTAACGGGGACCCATCATTGGCACCTGAGAGCCCAAGGCTGCCACCTTTTCCCTGGGCGCAAAGCTAGATGGTGCCTGCCACGTGCAGGTCAGAGAAAGTGCTTTGTTCAGCCCAGGATTCCAGACGGATGACGACTCCTCCCAGGGAAAAGGCTCCCAGGACAGAAAGCGATTGTTCCATTTCTAGTGTTAATGGGGGCCCGTCATTGGCATCTGAGAGCCAGAGGTTGCCTCCTTTTCCCTGGGCGCAAAGCACGACAGTGCGTGCCACGTGCTGGTCCCAGAAAGTGCCATTTTACAGCCCAGAATTCCAGACCAATGAAGACTCCTCCCAGGGAAAAGGTGTCAGGACAGAAAGCCATTGTGCTTTTTGTAAAGGTAATGGGGCCCCATCATTGGCACCTGAGAGCCCAAGACTGCCACCTTTTCCCTGGACGCAAAGCTCGATGGTGCGTTCCACTTGCGGGTCCAGGAAAGTGCCGATTCTCAGATCAAAATTCCAAACCGATGAAGATTCCTCCCAGGGAAAAGGTGCCAGGACAGAAAGCCATTGTGCCTTTTGTAGGGGTAATGGGGCACCATCCTTGGCAGCTGAGAGCCCAAGGCTGCCCCCTTTTCCCTGGGCGCAAAGCTCGACGGTGTGTACCTTGTGCGGGTTTGGGGCAGTGCCATTTTTGAACCCAGATTTCCAGACGGACGAAGATTCCTCCCTGGCAAAAGGTGCCAGGACAGAAAGCAAGTGTTATTTTTCTAGTGTTAACGGGGCCCCATCATTGGCACCTGAGAGCCCAAGGCTGCCACCTTTTGCCTGGGCGCAAATGTTGAGGGCGCGTGCCACTTGCGGGTCCGGGGAAGTGCCATTTTTCAGCCCAGAATTCCAGACGGACGAAGACACCTCCCAGGGAAAAGGTGCCAGGTCAGAAATCGAATTGTCCTTTTCTAGGGTCAATGGTGCCCCATCATTGGCACCTCAGAGTTCAAGGCTGCCACCTTTTCCGTGGGCGCAAACATCAACGGCGCGGACCACTTTCTTGTCTGGAAAAGTGCCGTTTTTCAGCCCTGAATTCCAGACGGATGAAGACTCCTCACAGGGAAGAGGCTCCCAGGAAAGAAAGCGATTGTTCCATTTCTAGGGTTAATCGGGCTCCATCATTGGCACCTGAGAGCCCAAGGTTGCCTCCTATACCCTGGGCGCAAAGCTCGACCATGCGTGCTACGTGAGGGTCCGGGAAATTGCCGTTTCTCATTCCAGAATTCCAGACCGATGAAGATTCCTCCCTGGGAAAAGGTGTCAGGACAGAAAGTGATTGTTCCTTTTCTAGGGTTAATGGGGCCCCAAAATTGACAGCTGAGAACCCAAGGCTGCCACCTTTTCCCTGGGCGCAAAGCTAGATGGTGCCTGCCACGTGCAGGTCCCAGAAAGTGCCATTTTACAGCCCAGAATTCCAGACCAATGAAGACTTCTCCCAGGGAAAAGGCTCCCAGGACAGAAAGCCATTGTGCTTTTTGTAAAGGTAATGGGGCCCCATCATTGGCACCTGAGAGCCCAAGACTGCCACCTTTTCCCTGGATGCAAAGCTCGATGGTGCGTTCCACTTGCGGGTCCAGGAAAGTGCCGATTCTCAGACCAGAATTCCAAACCGATGAAGATTCCTCCCTGGGAAAAGGTGCCAGGACAGAAAGCCATTGTGCCTTTTGTAGGGGTAATGGGGCACCATTCTTGGCAGCTGAGAGCCCAAGGCTGCCCCCTTTTCCCCGGGCGCAAAGCTCGACGGTGTGTACCTTGTGCGGGTTTGGGGCAGTGCCATTTTTGAACCCAGATTTCCAGACGGACGAAAATTCCTCCCTGGGAAAAGGTGCCAGGACAGAAAGCAAGTGTTATTTTTCTAGTGTTAACGGGGCCCCATCATTGGCAGCTGAGAGCCCAAGGCTGCCACCTTTTGCCTGGGTGCAAAGCTCAACAGTGCTTTCCACTTGCAGGTCCGGGGAAGTGCCATTTTTCAGCCCAGAATTCCAGACGGACGAAGACACCTCCCAGGGAAAAGGTGCCAGGTCAGAAATCGAATTGTCCTTTTCTAGGGTCAATGGTGCCCCATCATTGGCACCTCAGAGTTCAAGGCTGCCACCTTTTCCGTGGGCGCAAACATCAACGGCATGTACCACTTTCTTGTCCGGGAAAGTGCCGTTTTTCAGCCCTGAATTCCAGACGGATGAAGACTCCTCACAGGGAAGAGGCTCCCAGGAAAGAAAGCGATTGTTCCATTTCTAGGGTTAATCGGGCTCCATCATTGGCACCTGAGAGCCCAAGGTTGCCTCCTATACCCTGGGCGCAAAGCTCGACCATGCGTGCTACGTGAGGGTCCGGGAAATTGCCGTTTCTCATTCCAGAATTCCAGACCGATGAAGATTCCTCCCTGGGAAAAGGTGTCAGGACAGAAAGCGATTGTTCCTTTTCTAGGGTTAATGGGGCTCCATCATTGACACCTGAGAGCCCAAGGCTGCAACCATTTCCCTGAGCGCAAAGCTCGACGGTGCGTGCCACTTGCGGGTCCAGGAATGTGCCGTTTCTCATCCCAGAAATCGAGGCCGATGAAGATTTCTCCCAGGGAAAAGGTGCCAGCACAGAAAGCGATTGTGCCTTTTCTAGGGTTAATGGGGCCCCAAAATTGGCAGCTGAGAGCCCAGGGCTGCCACCTTTTCCCTGGGTGCAAAGCTCAACTGTGCGTGCCACATGCGGGTAAGGGAAAGAGCCCTTTTCAGCCCAGAATTCCAGACCAATGAAGATTCCTCCCAGGGAAAAGGTGCCAGGACAGAAAGCCATTGTTCTTTTTCTAGGGGTAATGGGGCCCAATCATTGGCACCTGAGAGCCCAAGGCTGCCACCTTTTCCCTGGGTACAAAGCTCGACGGTGCGTTCCACTTGCAGGTCCGGGGAAGTGCCATTTTTCAGCCCAGAATTCCAGACCTATGAAGATTCCTCAGAGGGAAAAGGTACCAGGAGACAAGGCCATTGTGTATTTTGTAATGCTAATTGGGCCCCATCAGTGGCACCTGAGAGCCCAAGGTAGCCACCTTTTCCCTGGGTGCAAAGCTCGACGGTGCATACCCTGTGCGGGTCCGGGAAAGGGCCGTTTTTCAGCCCAGAATTCCAGACGGAAGTCGATTCCTCTCTGGGAAAAGGTGTCAGGACAGAAAGCCATTGTGCCTTTTCTAGGGGTAATGGGACCTCATCTTTGGCACCTGAGAGCCCAAGGCTGCCACCTTTTCCCTGGGCGCAAATGTCGACGGCGCGTGCCACTTGCAAGTCCGGGAATGTGCCGTTTCTCATCCCAGAATTCCAGGCCAGGGAAGATTTCTCCCTGGGAAAAGGTGCCAGGACAGAAAGCAATTGTGCCTTTTCTAGGGTTAATGGGGCCCCAAAATTGGCAGCTGAGAGCCCAGGGCTGCCACCTATTCCCTGGGCGCAAAGCTCGACGGTGCGTGCCACATGCGGGTAAGGGAAAGAGCCGTTTTCAGCCCAGAATTCCAGACCAATGAAGATTCCTCCCAGGGAAAAGGTGCCAGGACAGAAAGCCATTGTTCTATTCCTAGTGGTAATGGGGCCCCATCATTGGCACCTGAGAGCCCAAGGTTGCCACCTTTTGCCTGGGCACAAAGCTCGACGGTGCGTTCCACTTGCAGGTCCGGGGAAGTGCCGTTTTTCAGTCCAGAATTCCAGACGGACGAAAATTCCTCCCAGGGAAAAGGTGCCAGGACAGAAAGCGATTGTTATTTATCTAGTGTTAACGGGGACCCATCATTGGCACTTGAGAGCCCAAGGTTGCCACCTTTTCCCTGGGCGCAAAGCTAGATGGTGCCTGCCACGTGCAGGTCAGAGAAAGTGCTTTGTTCAGCCCAGGATTCCAGACGGATGACGACTCCTCCCAGGGAAAAAGCTCCCAGGACAGAAAGCGATTGTTCCATTTCTAGTGGTAATGGGGGCCCGTCATTGACATCTGAGAGCCAGAGGTTGCCTCCTTTGCCCTGGGCGCAAAGCACGACAGCGCGTGCCACGTGCTGGTCCCAGAAAGTGCCATTTTACAGCCCAGAATTCCAGACCAATGAAGACTCCTCCCAGGGAAAAGGTGCCAGGACAGAAAGCCATTGTGCTTTTTGTAAAGGTAATGGGGCCCCATCATTGGCACCTGAGAGCCCAAGACTGCCATCTTTTCCTTGGACGCAAAGCTCGATGGTGCGTTCCACTTGCGGGTCCAGGAAAGTACCGATTCTCAGACCAGAATTCCAAACCGATGAAGATTCCTCCCTGGGAAAAGGTGCCAGGACAGAAAGCCATTGTGCCTTTTGTAGGGGTAATGGGGCACCATCATTGGCACCTGAGAGCCCAAGGCTGCCCCCTTTTCCCTGGGCGCAAAGCTCGACGGTGTGTACCTTGTGCGGGTTTGGGGCAGTGCCATTTTTGAACCCAGATTTCCAGACGGACGAAGATTCCTCCCTGGCAAAAGGTGCCAGGACAGAAAGCAAGTGTTATTTTTCTAGTGTTAACGGGGCCCCATCATTGGCAGCTGAGAGCCCAAGGCTGCCACCTTTTGCCTGGGCGGTAATGTCGACGGCGCGTGCCACTTGCGGGTCCGGGGAAGTGCCATTTTTCAGCCCAGAATTCCAGACGGACGAAGACACCTCCCAGGGAAAAGGTGCCAGATCAGAAATCGAATTGTCCTTTTCTAGGGTCAAAGGTGCCCCATCACTGGCACCTGAGAGTTCAAGGCTGCCACCTTTTCCGTGGGCGCAAACATCAACGGCGCGGACCACTTCCTTGTCTGGAAAAGTGCCGTTTTTCAGCCCTGAATTCCAGACGGATGAAGACTCCTCACAGGGAAGAGGCTCCCAGGAAAGAAAGCGATTGTTCCATTTCTAGGGTTAATCGGGCTCCATCACTGGCACCTGAGAGTCCAAGGTTGCCTCCTATACCCTGGGCGCAAAGCTCGACCATGCGTGCTACGTGAGGGTCCGGGAAATTGCCATTTCTCATTCCAGAATTCCAGACCGATGAAGATTCCTCCCTGGGAAAAGGTGTCAGGACAGAAAGCGATTGTTCCTTTTCTAGGGTTAATGGGGCTCCATCATTGACACCTGAGAGCCCAAGGCTGCAACCTTTTCCCTGAGCGCAAAGCTCGACGGTGCGTGCCACTTGCGGGTCCAGGAATGTGCCGTTTCTCATCCCAGAATTCGAGGCCGATGAAGATTTCTCCCAGGGAAAAGGTGCCAGGGCAGAAAGCAATTGTGCCTTTTCTAGGGTTAATGGGGCCCCAAAATTGACGCCTGAGAGCCCAAGGCTGCCACCTTTTCCCTGGGCGCAAAGCTCGACGGAGCGTTCCACGTGCGGGTCCGAGAAAGGGCCGTTTTTCAGCCCAGAATTCCAGACCTATGAAGATTCCTCAGAGGGAAAAGGTACCAGGAGACAAAGCCATTGTGTATTTTGTAATGCTAATTGTGCCCCATCATTGGCACCTGAGAGCCCAAGGTTGCCACCTTTTCCCTGGGCGCAAAGCTCGACGGTGCGTGCCACATGCGGGTAAGGGAAAGAGCCGTTTTCAGCCCAGAATTCCAGACCAATGAAGATTCCTCCCAGGGAAAAGGTGCCAGGACAGAAAGCCATTGTTCTTTTTCTAGGGGTAATGGGGCCGCATCATTGGCACCTGAGAGCCCAAGGCTGCCACCTCTTGCCTGGGCACAAAGCTCGACGGTGCGTTCCACTTGCAGGTCCGGGAAAGTGCCGTTTTTCAGCCCAGAATTCCAGACGGACGAAAATTCCTCCCAGGGAAAAGGTGCCAGGACAGAAAGCGATTGTTATTTATCTAGTGTTAACGGGGCCCCATCATTACAGCTGAGAGCCCAAGGCTGCCACCTTTTGCCTGGGCGCAAAGCTAGATGGTGCCTGCCACGTGCAGGTCACAGAAAGTGATTTGTTCAGCCCAGGATTCCAGACCTAGGAAGATTCCTCAGAGGGAAAAGGTACCAGGAGACAAAGCCATTGTGTATTTTGTAATGCTAATTGGGCCCCATCATTGGCACCTGAGAGCCCAAGGCTGCCACCTTTTCCCTGGGTGCAAAGCTCGACGGTGCATACCCTGTGCGGGTCCGGGAAAGGGCCGTTTTTCAGCCCAGAATTCCAGACGGAAGTCAATTCCTCTCTGGGAAAAGGTGTCAGGACAGAAAGCCATTGTGCCTTTTCTAGGGGTAATGGGACCTCATCTTTGGCACCTGAAAGCCCAAGGCTGGCATTTTTTTCCTTGGGCACAAATGTCGACGGCGCGTGCCACTTGCAAGTCCGGGAATGTGCCGTTTCTCATCCCAGAATTCCAGGCCAGCGAAGATTTCTCCCTGGGAAAAGGTGCCAGCACAGAAAACGATTGTGCCTTTTCTAGGGTTAATGGGGCCCCAAAATTGGCAGCTGAGAGCCCAGGGCTGCCACCTTTTCCCTGGGTGCAAAGCTCAACGGTGCGTGCCACATGCGGGTAAGGGAAAGAGCCCTTTTCAGCCCAGAATTCCAGACCAATGAAGATTCCTCCCAGGGAAAAGGTGCCAGGACAGAAAGCCATTGTTCTTTTTCTAGGGGTAATGGGGCCCCATCATTGGCACCTGAGAGCCCAAGGCTGCCACCTTTTGCCTGGGCACAAAGCTCGACGGTGCGTTCCACTTGCAGGTCCGGGGAAGTGCTGTTTTTCAGCCCAGAATTCCAGACGGACGAAAATTCCTCCCAGGGAAAAGGTGCCAG